>NC_134796.1:15009220-15011720 GCF_046742065.1 Oratosquilla oratoria | reverse complement strand
TAAGGTCATAGCATTACCCATAGATCGGTCATACGAGCTCTGAGCTCTCTTTCGGGAGGGAAATAGCTGTTGATCACGAGTCCAACATGTGATCCAAAGACCAAGGTGAATACACACACACACACACACACACACACACACACACACACACACACACACACACACACACACACACACACACACACACACACACACGCACGCACACGCCCACACGCACGCGCACGCGCACGCATACACACGCACACACACACACACACACACACACACACACACACACACACACACACACACACACACACACACACACACACACACACACACACACACACACACACACACACACACACACACACACACACACACACACACACACACACATACACACACACCTACCTCGTGGCGCAGTGGTTAGAGTTTTCGCCTGCCACTACGGCGGTCCAGATTCGTATCCCACCCAGGGCTGAAATAATTTCAGTATCGCTGCGCTGCGGGTTGTTACTCCAGCTCTCGTGGGTGGGGAGTTGGGTGTGTGTGTGCGTGTAAGGTCACAGTATTACCCATAAATCGGTCATACGAGCTCTAAGCTATCATCCGGGAGGTTAAAAACTGTCGATCACGAGTCCAACGCGTGATCCAAAACCATAGTGGTAAATCAAAGGATTACAAAGTTTACAAAGGTAGAGCATGCCGACAGGAGACCTTTTGGACCATATCTAGGTCGGATGCGAAAAAAATCATAATAATAATAAAATAATAAATATAAACTACAGAGGGGGCGCACGAAGGAGCTTGAAGATACTTGAAGACGGACCTCCGTCTGAAGGAGATCACAGCGACATGCGCCCGTCCACCAAGGAGAAGGACACAGGGGACTCGTCTGTAGGAGATCGTCTGGAGAAGGAATCGACGCTCGAGGAGAATTCATCCTCGCGCCTGCAGAGCCGAGGAGTGGTGTAGTATACATTTTGTTCTTATATATATCACACTGGTGATGTATATTATATGTGTTCAGATAGTTTAGTTGTGCTCTTGTTATCCAATAAAAACACGTGTTAGTGTGTGCCTTTGTGTTTCTTTTCTCTCACGCCCAATTCTCAATAATACCGAGTATATACCAAAAATTTGTACCCCCCTGACAGATGGATTTCTTGAAAATAATTTCTAATGGAACAACAATCGCATTTTTCATTTCCTTTAAGATTCTTGGATGCCAACCGTCAGGCCCTGGTGTTTTATTAACTTTGAGTTTATCTATACACCTTTTAATCTTTTCTTTTGTTGTATTTACCGTAGTGAGTAAGTGTACCCTAGACTTTTCAGAGGTTTCATTTTGAAGTTCACTTTGAGGTGTTTCGTTTACGAATACCGAGCTAAAATAATTGTTTAAGATATTACACATTCGTTCATTTGAATATTCAAGTTGACCGTCAGCGGATACACACACACACACACACACACACACACACACATACACACTCGGTGGCGCAGTTGGTAGAACGATGAACTACTAGCATGGTGGTGCGCGTAGTGCTTGGTTCGAATCCTGCCCAGGGCCGAAATTATTTCGGTACAGCTGTGCTTCGGGTCGTTACTCTGACTCTCGTGGGCGGGGAGTTGGGGGTGTGTGTGTGTGTAAGGTCATAGCATTACCCATAGATCGGACCTACGAGCTCTGAGCTCTCTTCCAGGAGGGAAATAGCTGTCGATCACGAGTCCAACACGTGATCCAAAGACCAAGTGAATACACACACACACACACACACACACACACACACACACACACACACACACACACACACACACGTGCGCACACGTGTGTGTGCGTGTGTGTTTGTATGTATGTATTCATCCATATAACGACAAACGTTATTGTCTGCATGATGGTCGACGTGGACTGATGATGGGTACCTGTCATTGGCATTCCTGTAAAATGGATATCGGATGAAATCATCTCCCCATCGTTCATGTTCAGAGTCCATCAGTTGGTACCCACATCGTCATCTGTAAGTACAGTCCCCTTCCATCCAAGTAGAACTGACAACCGGCGACTGCTCCCCTTCTCCTTCTGATGCTATTCGATGATATTGGAACACCCACACTAATGCAACGCAGTCAGTAGTCGTATGTTTCTTCTGTGGGAGTACTTGAGGACTGATGATGGTTACTGTGGGCCTGCGGGTATCCAGTCAGAACAGCTAAAAGAAAATAGTTATCATTAATTTTGTTTGATTTTGATCCTGAGACGGCAGTAGGAAGTTCCTATCTCGGATGAATAGAGTTCATAGTATATATCAGAACAACTACAATTGCCTACTTGTTAACCCGGCTAAAGAAAAAAATTGTCCAATGTATTTTCTTCTAAAATTGATGTAAGACCATAATTAAAAGATGGTTCGTTGCTCCCGACATTTTATAAGCCTATAATCATTACTTTGAAAGGATCTTATTATTGGAAGAGGAACCAGAAATTCTTCTAATGGAACTAAGAAGACTGGTACCA
>NC_134796.1:14999220-15001720 GCF_046742065.1 Oratosquilla oratoria | reverse complement strand
GTTCTGCCTTGGCTAGCTTGAGGCGTTCCGGAGCCAGACGACGGGCTTTGGCGTAGACTAGAGGTCCCGTAGTCTCTATGTGGTGCACTACGTGGTGTTTCACAGTCGTGGTCGTGGAGTAAGTTTGTGTCAAGGCAGGAAAGTTCCTGAGGAGAGAAGCAAACTTGTTATCGGCACTGATGGTTGAAAGCTGGCTACTTACTCCGGTTGTAATTGCATATGTTTTATTTTATTTACAAAATAAATTAAGATGTTACAGTGAACATTGTTATTTATATTAATTAAATTTAGTTGAAATCATGTTTAGTCGAACGCATGTTTTAAGGGGTGACTATTGTTTATTCCGTACTCTGCGATCACGGGTCCTGGAGGGGTAATTATACGTGTTGGCTACAGAACACTACAAGAGGACGGTATACATACAGAAATAAATGAGAGGGTCTCATTATCAACATCGATGTACTTTGTACGCGACAGCCACCGAAATACATACATGTTGATTTGCCCCTTTCCTTTTTCTCATTTAGTTTCTATTTTTTTTTTTTTTTTTTTTTTTTTTTTTGTGATCTGAGGGTGCCTTGATGGACGGGAGCGTTTTGTGTTCTGATCCTTTGATTTCCCTGTGGTTTCTGAAAAAAGACGTGTGTGTGTGTGTGTGTGTGTGTGTGTGTCTGTGTGTGTGTGTGTCTGTGTGTCTGTGTGTCTGTGTGTCTGTGTGTCTGTGTTTGTGTGTGTGTGTGTGTGTGTGTGTGTGTGTGTGTGTGTGTGTGTGTGTGTGTGTTCGCGCGCGCGAGGGAGGGGATGAACGGTCGCCACCCCGCCCCCCAACACTGGTGGATGTGCCAAACCGAGAGTACTGTAGACACACTTGTAATGTTGGGGAGGTTTGTGGCGGTGATAGGGAGCTTGTGGTTGTTGGGGAGCTTGGGTGGTGATTTTTATTTAGCGACTCTAGAGACAGTTGCTCAAAGCAAAACAGTCACATGAATAAATAGATAAATAAATAAATAAATAAATAAATAAAAGCGGGGTACCGCAACTGACAGATCTTACCCAAACAGGGGTTTCTCACTTCCCACGGCGTGTGAGTGGGATGGTAGTGAGTTAATCCTCTAGGATTGTCGTCGCCAAACAATTTTATTCAGCTGAGGGGAACCTCTTGGTTCCAGGGCCGATTTTAATCCTATTTTTGGGCCAAACAATGAAATGCATTCTGGGTTTTCCAATTAGTCAAATTTGGGCTTAAAGGAAAGGCACTATTTTGGACAGATATTGTCTTTTTCTATGTTTCCTTGATTGGAAAGTTAGTTTTCTTAGGGCTATTCGTATACTACAATTTTTACTTAAATTTACTTCTTTACCCTTCTTTGGGGCTTTATTTTTTGTCCATTGTGGGCTTCATGGAATCCTTTTCTTGGGGGGGGGGGGTTATTCACTGCCTCCAGGAGTTGATATCGCTCCTTGTGTGGTACCAGGCTGGAGGTGTCCTCCACTGAGGGACGACTGGGCTCGGCCTCCAGGACTCGCGGCGCCCTTCAGAGTCCCGAGTCGCCCTCGAGGACAACCTCCAGGAGCTCGTGTCCTCCTGGAGGCAGGAGGAAGGAGCTTGCTTTTCGGGCACCGAAGAAGAGACATCGTCTTCGTCATCTTCTTCGGTATCGTGTGCCCAGCAGGAGTTGTTTCCTCTTGTGCAGAATTTGCAGTTGGCTGGGAGGAGCATTTCATATATTTTGGAGAGCTCGTCCTTCCTTGGAGGTGGGGCTTGTAAGAGGACCTCTTGAACGGGCTCCGTGCTTCTTGTAATCGTCTTTGACGTGGGCTTTGGACTTGGGTTTCGTGTTCTCGCTGGACTGGGCCGGGGGGGCAATCGTCTCCATAAGGGAACCCCCGGCCGCTCGACGGTCGTCCTGTCGAGTTGTTCGTGGCAAGAGCTCTTAGGCGAGAGTCTCCGCCAATCGTGGTGTTGAGGCTTCTTCCAGTCTTTTGTCCAGCTGCAGAGGGCGCCGTCGATAATCATTCCTCTGACAATTGAGGAATTGCACGCTGTCGAGGCTCAGCAGGTGTGACTCTGCTTGTTACATCTCCTTTTGCTGCCGATGCTGATACACAAAAGGCGAAATTTCTTGGAGAGGGGAAGCATAAAACTGACATAACTGACACGCACGCGTACACACACACACACACACACACACACACACACACACACACACACACACACACACACACACACACACACACACACACACACACACACACACACACACACACACACACACACACACACACACAGACACACACACACACACACACACACACACACACACACACACACACACACACACACACACACACACATACACGCAGCTGTATCGAAGAAATGGTCACCCCGAGATCCACGCCGAAGCAGCTTCTCCAGTTTGACCATCCTTTCCCTCCCCCCGCACAGACCTACCTCACAGAGTGCTGTAACCTCCTTTCCTCCCAGTCCAGCCAGGCTTTT
>NC_134796.1:14989220-14991720 GCF_046742065.1 Oratosquilla oratoria | reverse complement strand
CGCTCATTACAGGTTACTGGTCGACGTCGCCAACAGCCGCCTTGTCTGCGCAACCGCATTCGTCTCGACGCCCCTGCAAATCGCGCCACAGCCAACCACGGTCGCCACCATCGACGCTAGAATGCCCTACGCCCACCTGCTCACGGAATTCCCCGACGTCTTCAAGCCTGAGCTGCGACAGACACCACAGACGCCAGCTAAACATGGCGTGTACCACTACATCAAGACGTCTGGGCCCCCGGTATTTGCCAAATACCGCCGCCTACCGCCCGAGAAACTCGCCGTCGCCAAGAAAACCTTCCAAGAGATGGAGAGACTAGGCCTATGCCAAAAGGCCTCCAGCCCTTGGTCTTCACCTCTCCACCTCGTCAAGAAGAACGATGGTTCCTGGCGCCCCTGTGGAGATTACCGGCGGCTGAACATGATGACGGAACCTGACCACTACCCACTCCCAAACATCGCCGACGTCACCACATACCTCAACGGCGCCAAGATCTTTTCGACACTGGACCTCCTGAAGGGCCACTACCAAGTTCTGGTGCATACAGACGACATCCCGAAGACCGCCATCACCACCCCCTTCGGGACGTACACCTTTAATTACTCCTGCTTTGGCCTGCGAAACTCAGGTGCAACCTTCCAGCGCCTAATGGACGGCATCCTCGGCGACCTCGACTTCTGCGTCTGCTACGTCGACGATATTCTGGTCTTCTCCAACTCTCCTGACCAGCACCTCCGACACCTGCGGACCATCCTCGAGCAACTCCAGAACAACGACCTCGTTGTCCACTTTGACAAATGCAGCTTCGGAAAAAAGTCTGTCCCATTTTTGGGACACCTCATCTCTCCTGACGGCGTTCGTCCCCTGCAGGATAAAGTCGCCGCAGTCGACAAATTTCCCAAACCTACTATCATCAAAGCCTTGCAGGAATTTATTGGGATGGTCAACTTCTATCACCGTTTCCTCCCTAACATCGCTCAAACACTGCACCTACTTTATAACGCCCTTCACGGAAAACCGAAGGACCTCCTCTGGAGCCCCGCCATGGAAGCTGCCTTCGTCAACGCCAAAAAAGCCCTTTTCCGTGCCACCACCCTCTCCTTCCCTGCACCAGGTGCTCAGCTACAAATATCAACGGACGCCAACAATGTCGCCACAAGGGGTGTGCTCAAACAAATCCTCTGTACCCCTTGGTTTCTTCAGCAGGAAACTCTCCAAGGTCGAGCTCAACTACAGCACCTTCGACAGAGAGCTCCTCGCCATCCACCACGCTGTCCGCTACATTTGACATTTCCTCGAAGGCTCCTCATTTATCATCAACACCGACCATCAACCTCTGGTGCACGCCTTCACAAAACAACAGGACGCTTGGTCTGCCAGACAGCGCTGCCATCTCTCCGCCATCGCCGAGTTCAATTGCACCATCAGGCACGTCCCCGGTACAAACAACCCCGTCGCAGACGCCCTCTCCCGAATAGCCATCGATGCAGTTCAACTCGGCCTCGACTACGCAGCTATTGCCAGAGAGCAACGGGAGGATCCTGAAACACTTGCCTACAGGATATCCATCACATCCCTTAAGTGGCAAGACGTCCCTTTTCACGACAACCACACCATCCTCTGCGACATCAGTACCGGCCGCCCACGACCCCTCATCCCAGCTGCCTTCCGACGTCAAGTGTTCAATTTAATACACGACCTGTCTCACCCTTCAGGGCGCGTCACTGCGAAACTCCTGAAGCAAAAATTCATCTGGCACAGCATCTCCAAGGACGCAAAGGAGTGGGCCAGATCCTGCATTGCCTGCCAGCAAAGCAAAATTCATCGCCACACTGAATCAGGCATCGGATCACTCCATCAGCCCCGACGACGCTTCGCACACATTCATGTCGACGTCGTCGGCCCACTCCCCCTATCGGAAGGCCATCGTTACCTCTGCACCGCCATCGATAGATCGACCCACTGGTTGGAGGTCATCCCCATGAAGGATAGTACCGCCTCATCCTGCACTACAGCATTTCTCAGTGGATGGATAGCCAGATTTGGCCTCCCGGAACGCGTCACCTCCGACCAAGGAACTTCTTTCACGTCGCGGCTGTGGCACTCTCTCGCTGAACTCCTGTGTACTACAGTCCACCACACTACCTCCTACAACCCCGCAGCCAACGGCATGGTCGAGCGAACCCACCGCTCACTCAAAGCATCTCTTATGGCACGCTGCAACAACGGCTCCTGGCTACCCCAGCTACCATGGATACTCCTTGGCCTTCGGACAGCCATCAAGGACGACCTCAACGTGTCTCCAGCAGAGATGGTCTTCGGCCAAACCCTCGTCGTGCCCGCAGAATTCTTCCCTCCACAGGAGTCTCCCGAGAGCCTGCAACAGCTTCGACGCACTGTCGGTAAATTTGCCCCATGCGTGCCGACACATCACCGGGAGGTGAAAGAATACCTCCCAAAATAACTCCACACCTCGACACACGTTTTCCTGAGGACGGA
>NC_134796.1:14981720-14984220 GCF_046742065.1 Oratosquilla oratoria | reverse complement strand
TCAAGAATCAAAGACGAAAATGAAAAAGTAAGCAGTTTACTACAATTAGTTCAGGAAGATGAACCAGAAATAATGAAACAAATCGAAGAGATGTTCAGACTTGGAAAGTATAGTACAGATAAGACCAGACCAATTAAGATTAAATTCAGGTCACAAACGACGGCAGAGAATATCTTATCCAAAACAGGGAAACTAGTAACAAATGCACAATATAAAAAGGTATGGATAAAAAGGGAAATGAATAAAGAGGAAAGAGAGGAAGAAAAAAAGAAAAGACTTGAAGCTAAGGAAAAAAAACGAGAACAGAACAGAGTCAGAAAAAGAGAGATTCTATTGGAGAGTAGTGAATATGAAACTAAGTCAATTCGAAATACAAGAGAAAAACAAAAGGGAAACAGAGAACACAATGGAAGTGGCAAAAAACTAAGAGTGTCTTACAAAATATAGATGGATTAATAACAGGATTGAATGAGCTGAATGATTATTTGAAGGAAAAAGAACCGGACATAATGGGAATTGTAGAAACAAAATTAAAAGGTCCACTACCACCCAACAGTGTAGGACATGATGCATATAATTATTGGATTAGAAACAGAGAGACAAAGCAAGGGGGTGAAGTTATGTTCCTGACTAAGAAGGATATAAACGTGAGGTGTGTCACATATGGAAAGAATACAGTAGAGATGATTATGATCGAAGTGGAAGACAGAGATAAGAAGAGCAGAAAGTTTGTGATAAATTATGTGCCTCCGAAAACAGCCTCGTGGGAAGAGAGTGAACATAAAAGTATGTTAGAGGACACAAAGATAACATTAAATAAGATAATAGAAGATGGAGGAAGAATAGTTATGATGGGCGACTTTAATTGCAAAGAAATCTGCTGGGAAGAGATGACAGTAAAGGGTGGAGACGGCTCATGGGGAAACGCTCTACTTGAGATGATTACTGACAATAGAATGACACAGTGGATACAGGAGAACACTAAATGAGGAAGAACCATCGAGACTAGACCTAATAATTACATCTGAACCTAGAATAGTGGACAAGATTGAATATAAAACACCAATAAGTAAAAGTGACCACATATTGATTGAACTGGAACTAAATGAAGAAAAATACATGGAAAGAAATGAACAATATAGAAAAGGAAGAATGATGTATGAAAAAACAAACTTTGATAAAATAAGAGAATTCTTTCAAAAAGAAAACTGGGAAGAAATATACAAAAAAGAAACAACAATGGAAGAGAAATGGAATATTTTGAAGAAAAAAAAATACAAAAAAGGAGTGGAAAAAGAATATGTAAAATGCTGGTACAATAAAAGTTGTAGGGAGTTAAAAGACAAAAGAGACAAAGCTTGGACCAGATGGAAAAAAGACAGAAGGCCTGAAAAATGGAAAATATATACTTGTTATAGAAATGATTATGTACAAACGTGCAGAGAGGAAAAGAGAAAATATGAAAAAGATGTCATAGAAAAGTGTAAAGATCAACCAAAACTATTTTACAGATTTGTAAACAACCAATTGAAAAACAAACAAGACTTGGAGAAATTAAGACAAGGAGGAGTTGAATACACTGAGGAAATTGAAATGGCGGAAATTATGAACAAACATTTTAAATCAGTGTTTACAAGGGAGAACATACAACCTGAAGAGACCGAATGGAAAGAGAAAGTCCCTCCCATGAAATAAATAGAAGTAACAAAGAACGAGATATTGAAACACTGGAGTAATCTTGATGTCAGAAAATCGCATGGACCAGATGAAATAGCAAACTGGATTTTGAAAGAATGCAGGAATGAACTGGCAGACAAAATACATAGCATAATAAACAGTTCCTTGAAAGAAGGAAAAGTTCCAGAAGATTGGAAAAAAGCAATTATAGTACCTATATATAAAGGAGGAAATAAAGAAGACCCTACCAACTATAGACCAGTCTCTCTAACAAGTACAATAGCAAAAATTTGTGAAAGAATTGTCAAAAGTAGATGGGTAAAATATTTAGAAAAAAACGTGTTAAATCCAAGGCAATTTGGATTCAGACAAGGACGATCATGCGTCACCAATTTAATATGTTTCTATTCAAGGCTAATAGATATAATACAAGAAAGAGATGGATGGGCTGATTGTGCATTTCTAGACCTAAAAAAAGCTTTTGACAAAGTACCACATAAGAAGTTGCTTAAGAAATTAGAAACTGAAGGAGGAATACAGGGCAAACTGCTAAATTGGATGGAAGACTTTTTGCAAGAAAGGAAAATGAGAGTAGTGATAAGAGACAAACACTCAAAATGGGATGAAGTAATAAGCGGTGTCCCGCAGGGAACAGTTCTGGCCCCAATAATGTTTGCTATATATATTAATGATATGGATGAAGGAATTGAAAGCTATATGAGCTTCTTTGCAGATGATGCAAAACTACTGAAAAGAGTGAACACGGAAGAAGATTGTGAATCACTACAGAGTGATCTAAATAAAGTACAGGAATGGAGTAGGA
>NC_134796.1:14949220-14954220 GCF_046742065.1 Oratosquilla oratoria | reverse complement strand
TGTGTGTGTGCGTGTAAGGTCACAGCATTACCCATAGATCGGTCATACTGTAAGGACAGGAATTTTGAAGGGATATTATTTTTGGAATTTAGTTTTATTTATCTATTTTATTTATTTGAGTGTTGACTTGAGAGACTGGGTAGTATGGACGTCGTGACGGTTTTATTCAACCAAGAAGCAAAGTAGAAAATAGAGCCTTAATAGATCATGGATTTATTTTGTTCTGTGTCTACCCATCAAGATGTGTTGGCAAAGAACCTTACTATAATCATTGAAGAAAAACATATAATAGGAGGTAGCTACAAATATATTTCAACTGATTTTGGTTCAACTAATCTTGGCGACGACATTAGAATGTTCTCGAACATAGCGGTCGCACCGTAGCTCCGCCCACCCGTGACGTCCCTGACATGTTCGGACAAAGGCGTAAACTAGGACCGTTAATTTTAAGAGTAATAGGAAAAATTCCCAACTTTCAGTTCAGGATTCCACTAGAGAAATAGTTTAGGGAGAGATTGTAGCAGCTAGGGGCTGTGTTGAGAAGCGAAATGAAGTTTTACGAAATAATACAACAGGGGAGGTTAGTAGTTTACCCATAGATACGAACACATAGCCGTCTCATTTTTTTGTGATAACAGGTATGTGTACGCTCTGTAAGATTAATGAAAATAAATGTCAATATGTGAGTTAAATGATATAGTGCAGATATAGTAGGTAGATAGTTATTATTATTATTATTAAGTTTTGAGTCTGATGCCAAAAACTATCCCGATAACAGGGAAAAAAGGGTTTAAGGGAGTGTACTCCACAAACACTTTGCGTGAAAGGAGTTAGACGGCGTCACGCATATATACATTAGCTATGAGAGTGTAATCCTTAGAGTACAATTCTGTCTGTGATCGTTCTCTAATAAGAATACGGGGTTGAAGGTAGACACAATATTGTAAGTAGACTTATACAGTGACCGGAAGGTTGGAGCGGAAATAACCACGTTTTTCCACGTGCCTGTGACCTTACTTATGATATCCATAAGCAAAAAACTATGTTAATAAATATCTCGCATACCTATATATTTTTCATACTGTAAGGATCAATAGATTATCTAGTTGGAGAAAACCACAATATACTTTTGTATTTTCTTACTATATTTTTGCTTCAGTGTAATAATTAACACATAGAAAACCTTCACTTATATTCTTTTACTACCCCACTTGAACATAGGCCTTTTCGCTACCCAGAACCAACCCTGAACGACCTGAGGAAAGGGGACGGAGTCAGACGTGAATAACAAGGAGCAGTTTCCATTTATGGTCAGATATATCCATATAGACGATTGGGTGGTGGCAGCGTATACCTTTAAATAATCAAGCTTGATTTCTTATTTCCCAAATCGTCCTTATGTGGGTATCTCTGATCACTTCCATTGGAGGTGCTCTTGGTTAAACACTAATCAATCGACGGCACCACAATACGAGCTCTGAGCTCTCTCCCGGAGGGAAATTGTTGTCGATCACGAGTCCAACACGTGATCCAAAGACCAATGGTGAATACAAACACACACACACACACACACACACACACACACACACACACACACACACACACACACACACACACACACACACACACACACACACGCACACACACACACACACGCACACACACACACACACACACACACACACGCACACACACACACACACACACACACACACACACACACACACACACACACACACACACACACACACACACACACACACACACACACACACACACACACACACACACACACACACACACACACACACACACACACACACACACACACACACACACACTCTGAACGTTTCCGTCTGTTGGGGCACCTTCAGTATACATACAGAAATAAATGAGAGTCTCATCATTAGCATCGATGTACTTTGTGCACGACAGCCACCGAAGTACATATATGTTGATGTGTCCTTCTTCTTTTTCTCGTTTAGTTTCTGTATTTATGTTCCATTGTTTTTTCTTGCGCTCTGAGGGAGCCTCGATGGACGGGAGCGTTTGGTGTTCCGATCCTTTGATTTCCCTGTGGTTTCTGAAAAAAAAAGTGTGTGTGTATGTGTGTGTGTGTGTGTGTGTGTGTGTGTGTGTGTGTGTGTGTTCGCGCGCCCGAGGGAGGGGATGAACGGTCGCCTCCCCGCCCCCCTATACTGGTGGATGTGCCAAACCGAGTGTACTGTAGACACACTTGTAGTGTTGGGGAGCTTTGTGGCGGTGATAAGGAGCTTGTGGTTGTTGGGGAGCTTGGGTGGTGATTTCTATTTAGCGGATCTAGAGGCAGTTGCTCAAAGCAAAACAGTCCCATAAATAAATAGACAAATAAATGAATAAATAAATAAAAGCGGTTTACCGCAACTGACAGATCTTACCCAAACAGGGGTTTCTCACTTCCCACGGCGTGGGAGTGGGATGGTAGTGACTTAATCCTCTGGGATTGTCGTCGCCAAGCAATTCTATTCAGCTGAGGGGAACCTCTTGGTTCCAGGGCCGATTGTAATCGTATTTTTGGACCAAACAATGAAAAGCATTCTGGGTTTTCCAATTAGTCGATTTTGGGCTTAAGGGAAAGGCACTATTTTGGACAAATATTGTCTTTTTCCATGTTTCCTTGATTGGAAAGTCAGTTTTCTTAGGGCTATTCTACTATTATTTCTTAAATTCTCTTATTTACCTTTCTTGTGGGCTTTATTTATTTTTTGTCCATTGTGTTCTTCATGGAATCCTTTTCTTGGGGGGGCTTATTCACTGCCTCCAGGAGTTGATATCGCTCCTGGTGCGGTACCAGGCTGGAGGTGTCCTCCACTGAGGGGCGACTGGGCTCGGCCTCCAGGACTCGCGGCGCCCTTCAGAGTCCCGAGTCGCCCTCGAGGACAACCTCCAGGAACTCATCTCTTCCTGGAGGCAGGAGGAAGGAGTTTGCTCCTCGGTGACCGAAGAAGAGACATCGTCTTCGTCATATTCTTCGGTATCGTGTGCCCAGCAGGAGTTGTTTCCTCTTGTGCAGAACTTGCAGTTGGCTGGGAGGAGCATTTCATATATTTTGGAGAGCTCGTCCTTCCTTGGAGGTGAAGCTTGTGAGAGGACCTCTTGAACGGGCTCTGTGCTTCTTGTAATCCTCGTTGACGTGGGCTTTGGGCTTGGGTTTCTTGTTCTCGCTGGACTTGGCCGGGGGGGCAATCGTCTCCATAAGGGAACCCCCGGCCGCTCGACGGTCGTCCTGTCGAGTTGTTCGTGGCAGGAGCTCTTAGGCGAGAGTCTCCGCCAATCGTGGTGTTGAGGCTTCTTCCAGGCTTTTGTCCAGCTGCAGAGGGCGCCGTCCATAATTATAATCATTCCTCTGACAATTCAGGAATTCCACGTTGTCGAGGCTCAGCAGGTGTGACTCCGCTTGTCACATCTCCTTTTGCTGCCGATGCTGATGGTCAAATTGACATAACTGACACACACACACACACACACACACACACACACACACACACACACACACACACACACACACACACACACACACACACACACGCACACGTACACGCACACACACACACACACACACACACACACACACACACACACACACACACACACACACACACACACACACACGCGCGCGCGCGCACGCTTACGGAGTGCAGAGAGGAATGGTAGAGGACGGTATACATACAAAACTAAATGAGAGGGTCTCATCTTCAACATCTATGTACTTTGTGCATGATAGCCACCGAAGTACATACATGCTGATGTGCCCTTCTCCATTTACTCGTCTAGTTTCTGTATTTATGTTCTATTGTTTTTTCTTGTGCTCTGAGGGTGCCTTGATGGGCGGGAGCGTTTGGTGTTCTGAATTGAATTGAATTTTTATTCGGATACAATCATACATACAATAAGTACAATACATATAAGACTCAATATTATACATAGTACATATAATTGTACATCCGAGGATGGCACAGAAAGTCAAAAGACTTATTTCCACTGTGGTCCTCATATAAAAAATAGGAAAAGATTGTCATAGTAAAAGCTAGGTTATAAGAAGTGTAAATTAGGATTATAAGAAGTGTAAATTAAACATATAAACTATTTTCCTCAGAAAGGACAGTGTCTAAAAGATAACATTTAACTGATTTTTTAAAACTACTTTTAGATACAATTGATTGAATGTTGGTCGGTAAAGAGTTCCAAGCAATAGCACCAGTGTATTTGAATGTACTTTTCCCTAACGAACTATTAAACCTAGGTACAATAACAGATGACCTACTAGAATGAGTTCTCAGGGAACCAGCATTTCTAACAAGTGTAAAGGTATCTGACAAATAACTGGGACAAGAGTCGTTTACAATTTGGTGAACATGATTAAGCTTTAACTGAACAACACGTTTCTCAACAGGTAACCAATTTAACAGTTTAAAATGCGTATAATCTAGATGAGTACGCGGATGGAGTTTCAAAACAGTCCTGATTAGTTTGTTTTGATATATTTGAAGATTACCCTTAGATTTTTTGGATAGGTTGTTATATCAGGAAGAACAAGCATAGTCAATGTGACACTGTACCAGGGCCTAAGATAGTAACTTCATTGTCTCTACATCTAGGTATTTTTGTATTCTTGCCCCCCCCAAAAAAAAAAAAAAAAATCTGGAGCTGACTCTTTTAATTATTTTTTGTGCCATAACTTCTCCCGACACATTTTGATCAATTTCTGTTCCAAGATATTTAACAACAGACTTAGGTTGAATACTAGTATCATTACATTGGATATTTAAGTTGGGAGCATTATTGAGTTTTTGATTAGAGGCAAAGAGAATTGATTCTGTTTCACCTAGATGTAGAGACAATTTGTTATCCATCAACCACTTGCTGACATTCAATAACTCTTCACTGAGTAACATCTCAATCCTATCTACATCTTTGCCAGAAACTAGTAAGGCTGAATCATCGGCATACAACAGCAGTTT
>NC_134796.1:14934220-14936720 GCF_046742065.1 Oratosquilla oratoria | reverse complement strand
CGGTATTCGTAAACGAAACACCTCAAAGTGAGCTCCAAACTGAAACCTGTGAAAAGTCTAGGGTAAAATTACTCACTACGGTAAATATAACAAAAGAAAAAATTCAAAAGGTGTATAGATAAACTCAAAGTTAATAAAACACCAGGACCTGACGGTTGGCATCCAAAAATCTTAAAGTAAATGAAAAATGAGATTGTTGTTCCATTAGAAATTATTTTCAAGAAATCCATCTGTCAGGGTGGGTACAAATTTTTGGTATATACTCGGTATCATTGAGAATTGGGCGTGAGAGAAAAGAAACACAAAGGCACACACTAACACGTGTTTTCATTGGATAACAAGAGCACAACTAAACTATCTGAACACATATAATATATATCACCTGTGTGATATACAGTATATAAGTCTAAATAAAAATATTCATCTAAAAAACGCTGTGGAAGTCGGGAACAGGTGGTATTACGGTGACACTTTGTCCTAAAAATATTCTTGAAAAAGCGCTTGGGTAAGTCGGGGTCAGGTGGTATTCTTCTTCTTCTTCTTCTTCTTCTTCTTCTTCTTCTTCTTCTTCTTCTTCTTCTTCGCGTTCTTCTTCTTCTTCGCGTTCTTCTTCTTCTTCTTCGCGTCCCTCTTCTTCTTCTTCTTCCTCGCGTTCTTCTTCTTCTTCTTCTTCTTCTTCGCGTTCCTCATCGCGTTCCTCTTCTTCTTCTTCTTCTTCTTCTTCTTCTTCTTCTTCTTCTTCTTCTTCTTCTTCTTCTTCTTCTTCTTCTTCTTTTTCTTCCTCGCGTTCTTCTTCGCGTTTTTCTTCGTGTTCTTCTTCGCGTTCTTCTTTGCATTCTACTTCGTGTTTTTCTTCGCGTTCTTTTTCCTCGCGTTCTTCTTCGCGGTCTTCTTCCACGCGTTCTTCCTCGCGTTCTTCTTCGCGTTCCTCGTGCTGGGGATCCTGTGTTGGGGTTCCGCCCCGAGGCCGAAGGGGAAAACGAGGGATTCGAGCGCGGAAAGCTGCGGCCGTAGGCCGCTGTTTGCGCAGCCAAGCCTCCGGCGAAGCCGGAGAGGGCGAAGCCCGCGGCTTGTATAAGAACAAAATGTATACTAAACCACTCCTCGGCTCTGCAGGCGCGAGGATGAATTGTCCTCGAGCGTCGATTCCATCTCCAGACGATCTCCTCCAGACGAGTCCTCCCCTGTGTCCTTCTCCTTGGTGGACGGGCGCACGTCGCTGTGATCCCTTTAGACGAGTCCCCTGTGTCCTTCTCCTTGGTGGACGGGCGCACGTCGCTGTGATCCCTTCAGACGGAGGTCCGTCTTCAAGTATCTTCAAGCTCCTTCGTGCCCTCCCTCTGTAGAACTGGGAGGGGAGGGGAGGGGGGGTCCGCCCTCAACGGCAAGCAGCCGTGAAGTCTCCTACGGCTCTCTTTCTCTCCTCGTGATCTCCTGCGTCCTGGTGCCCTCCCTCTGTGGAACTGGGAGGGGGCGGGGTCCGCCCTTAACGGCGAGCGGCCGTCAAGTCTCCTACGGCTCTCTTTCTCTCCTCGTGATCTCCTGCGGCCTGGTGCCCTCCCTCTGTAGAACTGGGAGGGGAGGGAGTGTCCACCCTCAACGGCAAGCAGCCGTAAAGTCTCCTAAGACTCTATCTCCTTCTCGTGATCTCCTGCGTCCTGTTGCCCTCCCTCTGTAGAACTGGGAGGGGAGGGGGGGGGGTCCGCCCTCAACGGCAAGCAGCCGTGAAATGTCTTCCTTCATCTTCATGCCCTTCCTCTACACATCCGGGAGGGTGAGGGAGAGTGGGTGGTGGCGATCTACGCATGCGCGTAGGGGCAGTAATGACCCCGTAGTTGAGCCTAGTTGTCAGCCCTGGGCAGCTACGCATGACTTCACGTAACCCTAGCGTGGTCACATTCTTCCGACCTGGTCAGGTGCGCTGGGCTGACTGCAAGCTTCCAGCTCCGTCACGTGACCCAACGTAGTCCACAGGGTAAGGGTAAGATGTCCACCCTTACACCATCATATCCGGAGATGTCCCAAGACAATGGAAGCTAGCTAACGTTACTCTCATATTCAAAAAAGGTGACAAAAAGAAGCCAAATAACTATAGGCCTATAAGTTTGACTTCAATCGTAGGAAAAATAATGGAAACTATCATCAGAGATGCCATCGAACATCATTTAGAAAGTAACCGTTTCATAAATGATAGCCAGCATGGTTTCAGACGGAAACGTTCTTGCGTGACTAACTTACTCGAATTCTACAACACAGTTATCTCGAATTATGACAAAAGAAACAATATAGATTTAATATATCTAGACTTTGCAAAAGCTTTTGATACTGTCCCACACGAAAGACTACTTACTAAATTAGCTTCACACGAAATAAGTGGTAGCCTATTAGGTTGGACTAGTAACTGGTTGAATGGTCGAAAACAGAGTTGTTTTAAATGGAAAAACTTCTAGATGAAAAAATGTTACAGGTGGAGTTCCTCAGGGTTCCGTTCTTGGGCCAC
>NC_134796.1:14924220-14929220 GCF_046742065.1 Oratosquilla oratoria | reverse complement strand
CCACCCACGAGAGTTGGAGTAACAACCTGCAGCGGAGCGATACTGAAATTATTTCAGCCCTGGGTGGGATACGAACCTGAACCGCCGTAGTGGCAGGCTAGAACTCTAACCACTGCGCCACGAGGTGTGTGTGTGTGTGTGTGTGTGTGTGTGTGTGTGTGTGTGTGTGTGTGTGTGTGTGTGTGTGTGTGTGTGTATGTATGTGCGCGCGCGTGTGTATGTATGTGTGTGTGTGTGTGTGTGTGTGTGTGCGTGCGTGCGTGCGTGTGTGTGTGTGTGTGTGCGTGCGTGTGTGTGTGTGTGTGTGTGTGTGTGTGTGTGTGTGTGTGTGTGTGTGTGTGTGTGTTATTCACCTTGGTCTTATTCACCTTCGTCTTTGGATTACGTGCTGGACTCGTGATTGACAGCTATTTCCATCCTGGAAGAGAGATTAGAGCTCATATGACCGATCTATGGGAAATGCTGTGACCTTCCACGGACACACACACCCAACTCCCCGCCCACGAGAGTTGGAGTAACGACTCAAAGCGCAGCGATACTGAAATTATTTTCAGCCCTGGGCAGGATTCGAAACCGGACCACCGTAGTGACAGTCGGAGACTTTACCAACCGCGCGCGCGCGCGTGTGTGTGTGTGTGTGTGTGTGTGTGTGTGTGTGTGTGTGTGTGTGTGTGTGTGTGTGTGTGTGTGTGTGTGTGTGTGTGTGTGTGTGTGTGTGTGTGTGTGTGTGTCGTCCCGACCAATTTCTTATTTCCCTCCTACAGCGCTTGCAAATATATTTCTAGAATAAGCTAATCTACCCTTGCGTAAAATTGGTTATCAAAGATATAAAGATATAAGCAACCCTCCAAAATACAACATTCATGCAATAGATGGTGAATAACATGCATGTCAATATATAAGGCATAAAATTAATTAAGAACACTATTTATCAATGGTGAATGTTAAAATAATACATATAAATGAACGTATAGTTAAGCAGACACATGGTTAATGGGTTTTGACAGAGTCAACCTCCGGAATACAACAATGGCAATCAGTGCTGCCAACAACACTGAAAATAAAGGTATAACAATGATTGGTATAATGGGAAAATCATTTGAGGGAGATCTTGACAATGGTCTCTTAATTTTCAAAGGAGGTGAGTTTTCAGGCAATGTGAAATTGAAGGTTGATATATAGGTATTATCAGTTAAATGCATTGTATTAAGGGTATTAGAAATTGTGGAAATAGTATCTTCATGCAATTCACAATTATCAAATACAGAGATAAGACCTTCAACCAAATCCAATTTAGGACTCAACCCGGGACAATTGATTGATACCTTTGTCTTGTTAGGAAAAAACAAATAATGAGATCCTTGAATGTTACAATGAGGGATTTGGTCTACTAAAATTTTTTTATAATGACAATTGTTCATAACAGACACATTCCTAACCAGAGAATTCATGTGAAGCTTCTCGGAACACAAAAAGAGAGTGTCTCTTCTTGTTCAATATTCATATATTATTTCCAACACACTTCATTTTCAAAGACAGTCTTATCACTTTAGAAATTATCACAATACTCATGTGTATACTCAGTTGAGAGGTCCTTAAGGTTCCAAGTCTGACCACAGCAGATCCTAGGTTTCCATGTATCTGCCTGACACCAAGTTCCAGTTGTTTAGGTCTCCCATCCCAAATACATACAAAGCAATACTATCTGTAAAATACATCAAGATTAATATTCAACTCAAGAAAGATATCATTATAATATTCTCTATACTCTTCAGAGTTCTCATCACTGATACAAAGAGTATCAAAATACTCATCCTCATAAACCTGTAAGCTAATCTTTCTCAAATAATCTAAATGTCCTATCAATTCTTCTCTTGTTTCTAAATGTTTAAGTCTAATTTTGTTCCCACCTGCAGAATCAATTACCCTATATGAACCAGTGTACCTTGGTGAAAGCTTATTTTTGGGTGAAGTTAGTTTGACCATTACTAAATCTCCAATTTTCAATTCTAGTTTATGAGCTATTTTGTGTTGTTCTTTCATCTCTTGTGAATACACCTGCATATGTCTCCTAACTCTTTGGTGAATACTTTGAAAAGTATTTATCCTATTTGATATATAATCATCCATATTATATATGGGTTTCTGCTCTGCAGTCAACATTTCATATGGCAGAGTTTTGTCCTCCCCAAAAATTATAAAATGAGGTGTATCACCAGTTGCTACATTAATTTGATTGTTCAGGGTACACTTAACACAAGGAATCCAAGTATCCCAAGTTACACTATGAGGACTTATTAGAGTTCTAAGACATATAATTATTTTTTTTATTTAACTTTTCTACTACCCCGTTACTTTGGGGGTGATTCACTAGTATATTGACTTTCTTTATATGGAATACACTACATAAATTTTCCAAGATTTTGTTATTAAATTCAGTTCCATTATCTGAAACTAAGATATTAGGTGTAGTAAAATTACAGATTATCTGATCATAGATTACGGAAGCAATAGTTTCCGCTTTCTTATTGATTATGGGTTGTAATATACAGAATCTTGAAAAATAATCAATAGCAACAAATAGGAATTTAAATCCATTTTCTGACATAGGTAATTCTAATGTGTCAATGTGAACTCTTTCCCAAGGTTTCTGTGGAATGGGATAGGTGAGTATAGGAGCAGGTTTTGGTGTATTTCCCTTCACCTTTACACATTTTACACACTTTTCTATATAATCATATATAGATTTCTTCATACCTGGCCAAAAGTATTTAATTTGAGCCTGTCTATACGTTTTATCCTTTCCTGGATGTGAACTACAATCACTATCATGAAGTAACTTCAATATCTCATTTACAGGAGTTTGTGGTATAACCAACTGATTTACTTGACCTCTAGAAATATCTTTCCCACCTACAAATGTTTTCCTATACAAAATTCCATTAATCAAATGAAATTCCTCTATCTTATACCCCTTTGGATCTCCTCTTGGGTTCATCAAATGCTTGATTAATGAATCACATGTATCATCATCTCTCTGTTCTCTTGTTAGCATTTCCTCATCTAAAGTTACTAATTCTTCTATACTACAAACAAAATTAATCAACCCCGTCCCAGTCATTGGTTGACTAATGTTTCTAGAAAGTGGATCTGCTAGATTCCTTCTACCCGGAATATATTGAAATTGAACCTCATAGCACTGGAGTATCGCAAACCATCTAGCAAGTCTGCCTCTAAGATTCTTATGCTTAAATAAGTTCTGAATAGCTGTGTGATCAGTCCAAACTCTGATGGGATACCCTAGTATCATATCCCTAAAACTTTCCAAAGAATAAATTACTGCTAAAGTTTCTCTTTCTGTTATAGAGTAGTTTCTCTCCGCACTATTACAAAGTCTTGATGTGTAAGCTATGGGTTTCAAAGTTCAGGTTCATATCCCACCCAGGGGTAAAATAATTTCAGTATCGCTGTCCTCCGTTTTGTTCCTCCAACTCTCGTGGGTGGGGAGTTTGGTGTGTGTGTGCGTTTAAGGTCACAGTATTACCCATGGATCGGTCATACGAGCTCTGAGCTATCATCCGGGAGGTTAATAACTGTCGATCACGAGTCCAACGCGTGATCCGAAACCATAGTGATGAATCAAAGGATTACAAAGGTTTACAAAGGTGGAGCATGCCGACAGGAGAACTTTTTGTCTATATCTAGTTCGGATGCGAAAATAATAATAATAATAATAAAATAATAAATAAAAACTATAATAATGTAAGTAACAAATAAAATTCATAAATAAAGGCATAGGTATAGTTAGATAATAAACAAACAGGTAAATAGCAAATAATAATAAATTGACATATAACTAATAATAAATGAAAATCAAACAGACAAATGATAATAAACAAAAACAAATGATATAAAATAAATTATAATCATTACAGCATCTTGCTTAGGTGTTTATCTAAATGATTCTTAAAGCTTCGAACTGAACTACATTGCACTACCTGTGCAGGAAGTTTATTCCATTCATTAACTACACGGTTGGCAAAGTTGTTTCTACCTACTTCCAAATTTAATCTATTTCCGGACAGTTTGAGACCATTGTTTCTTGTCTGATTCTCATTCAATGTGAAAATTTGGTCACTTTTGATGTTGTCAATTCCCTTTAAAATCTTAAAGACCTGTATCAAGTCACCTCTGAGTCTACGCTTTTTTAGGGAAAACAGATTCATATGTTTTAGTCGATTTTCGTATGATTTATTTTTGATATTTGGAATCAGTTTTGTGGCTCACTATTGTACTTTTTTCTAATCTGTCAATATCTTTAATGATATTCGGTGACCATACGGAAACAGCATATTCCAAATGTGGACGAACTAACAATTTATATAGCTTGTTAATGAGTGATGGACTTTTGAAATCAAAAGATCGCGCAATCAGTCCTAGAATCTTATTTGCTTTCTCAGAGGCTGAAATACACTGCTTGGATGATTTGAGGTCGTTACTGATAATTACTTCCGAGATCTTTTTTACTATCCACTTTTGTTAACGAATTTCCAAATAACTTGTAATCTTACTTACTGGTATTTTTACTTGTGTTAAATTTCATTAGCCACTTTTCAGACCATTGCTGTAATTGATCTAAATCTTCTTGAATATCTAATTGGTTTAAGTAATCACTTGCCATTCCGCACAGTTTTGTATCATCAGCCAGTTTGGAGACAGTAGATTTTAGTCCATGGTCTATATCATTTATATATACTATGAATAGAAGTGGCCCAAGAACGGAACCCTGAGGAACTCCACCTGTAACATTTTTCCATCTAGAAGTTTTTCCATTTAAAACAACTCTCTGTTTTCGACCATTCAACCAATTACTAGTCCAACTTAATAGGCTACCACTTATTCCGTGTAAAGCTAATTTAGTAAGTAGTCTTTCGTGTGGGACGGTATCAAAAGCTTTTGCAAAGTCTAGATATATTAAATCTATATTGTTTCTTTTGTCA
>NC_134796.1:14911720-14914220 GCF_046742065.1 Oratosquilla oratoria | reverse complement strand
GTACTGTAGACACACTTGTAGTGTTGGGGAGCTTTGTGGCGGTGATAAGGAGCTTGTGGTTCTTGGGGAGCTTGGGTGGTGATTTCTATTTAGTGACTCTAGAGGCAGTTGCTCAAAGCAAACCAGAGTCCCGTTAAAAAAAAGAAAAAAAAAAAAAAAAAAAAAAAAACATACATACATGCATATACCAAGGCTTTTTCCCCCTTTCAAGGGAGGTAGCCAAAAAGGGAAAGGCATAAAAACACTCCCACCCATTTCATCCCTAAATACACTCCACACACCCCCACCCTCCCTCTCATCTGAGCACCTCCTGGATGACGGGTCATCCCTGCACCTTGCCCACCGCCCTGGGTCAGAAGCAGTGTCGCAAGACACAGCACATCCACAGCAAGGCCGCTTCATTTAATCGGCGACCCCCCCTCTCCGTCCCCCCTTGCATAAAATGAGAGGACGGGGAGAAATCCCTTCGGGCTGCGTCAAAATTTGCTCACACATACTACCTCACCCCCCCCCCGCCCATTCCTCCTCATGCAATCACAACATCATCCATATACAACCATTCTCCACTCACCTCTGTCTTCCGTCCTCTCCCTTCCTTCCTCAACAGACATTCCCCTCTTCCCCAAAGCCCCCTTCACCCCATCCATCCACCTCATCCTAGGACGTCCCCTCATGTTCACTCCCTCCACATCTGCCTTCCATACCTCTTTTACTAATCTTTCTTCACTCATTCTTTCCATGTGTCCAAACCATCCTAATATTCTTTCATCAACCCTATCTCCCAGCTCCTTTTTCACCCCTGTTCTCCTCCTCACCTCCTCATTTCTCACTCTATCTAGCCTAGTAACCCCCATCATACTTCTCAGACACCTCATCTCAAACACATTCAAACTCCTTCTCTCTTCTTCTCTTATGTTCCACGTTTCTGCCCCATACAGTGCTGTTGGCACAATCACTCCCTCATACAGTCTCCTCTTCGCATCCATTCCTAAATGTCTATTCCTCATTACACTCTTTAATCCACCAAGGCATTTACTCGCTTCTCTCAATCTACATTCTACCTCCACCTTCACTCCACCTTTTCCTGCTACACTTGCACCCAAGTATCTAAAACTATCCACTTCCTCCAGTCGCTCTCCCTTAATGTTCACTTCCAGTCTACTGCCACTTTCACCCCTTGTACATCTCATCACCTTACTTTTACCCACATTTATCTTTAGCTTTCTTCTATCACATACTCTCCCAAACTCTGCCACCAGCTTCCTCAATCCCTCCTCCGATCTTGCCACAAGCGCAGTGTCGTCCGCAAACAACAGCTGGCTCACCTCCCACTTTTCTCCATTTTCTTTAACCATCTCCAATCCCTGACCCACTACCCTTGCATTCACCTCTCGCACCACCCCATCCATGTATAAGTTGAACAGCCAGGGCGACATAACGCATCCTTGACGAAGTCCCACCTTTACCTCAAATCACTCACTCTCTCCATTTCCAATCCTGACACAAGCTCTACTACTCTCATAAAAACTCTTGACAGCTCCCAAAAGCTTTCCTCCTATCCCATAAATCTGCATAACCTCCCACAGTGCCTTTCTGTCTACCCTATTATAAGCCTTTTCCAGATCCATAAAAGCCCAAAAAACATCCTTCCCCTTTCCTATAGCTTTCTCACATATCTGTCTTACCACAAAGATCTGATCTACACAACCTCTACCTGTCCTAAATCCACACTGTTCCTCACCAATTACTCCTTCTGTTCCTCTCCTAATCCTCTCAATCAAGATCCTCCCATAAGCCTTCCCAACTACACTTAACAAGCTAATCCCTCTGAAACTACTACACTCACACTTGTCCCCTTTTCCCTTGTAAAGTGGAACTATACAGGCTCTCCTCCAGTCCTTCGGCACTCTACCCTCTCTCCAGCAAACATTAAATAACCTCACCAGCCACTCCACCATCACTGTACCTTACTTTTTCAGACATTCTGCATGGCATCCATCCAGACCAGGTGCTTTACCTGCTTTCATCATCTTAACACTGCCTGCACTTCATCCTTCCTTATTTCTCCTCCATTTTCCTCACTCATCACTCTCATTTTCTTAGCATTTCCCATTGCAGCTATATTTCCCTTCTTATCCTCCTTTATTTTTAGCAACTCCATAAAATATTCTGCCCATCTTCCCCTTAATGCCTTCTCTTCCATTATCATCTCATCCATCTGCACCTTTTACCTTTTCTTCCCTACTTGATTCGCCTCCTCTTCCTCTCTTAATTTCTTTCCAAAACATCTTTTTATTACTTTCAAAATTTTCTGTCATACTCTTACCCCATTTCACATCTGCTCTCCTCTTTGCAACCTTTACCTTTTGCTTTACTTCTCTTAAAAAAAAAAAAAAAAACGGCTTACCGAAACTGATAGATATTACCCAAACAGGGGTTTCTCACTTCCCACGGCGTGGGAGTGGGATGGTAGTGCGTTAATCCTCTGGGATTGTCGTCT
>NC_134796.1:14904220-14906720 GCF_046742065.1 Oratosquilla oratoria | reverse complement strand
AAAAAAAAAAAAAAAAAAAAAAAAAAAATCAATCTGTCTTTAACATACACAACTTGTCGGAAGGCTCGCCTAATACGGGATTAGATGAAATTGAGATTAGATCTTCCAATGTTACGTGAAGCGTGGTCGGGGACTAGTACAGTCCTTTTGAACCATCACCATGTAGCATAGTTGCTAACGTCTTGACCTCGTGATTTTCGACGCACGGGTCAGGGTTCGTATCCCATGGCGGAGCTTCTAAAAAAAAAAAAAAAAAAAATGTTCAATCTGTCATTAGAAACATACACAACTTGTCGGAAGGCTCGCCTAATACGGGATTAGATGAAATTGAGATTAGATCTTCCAATGTTACGTGAAGCGTGGTCGGGGACTAGTACAGTCCTTTTGAACCATCACCATGTAGCATAGTTGCTAACGTCTTGACCTCGTGATTTTCGACGCACGGGTCAGGGTTCGTATCCTACGGCGGAGCTTCTAAAAATGTTCAATCTGTCATAAGAAACATACACAACTTGTCGGTAGGATCGACTAAAACGGGATTAGTTGGAATTGAGATTAGATCTTCCAATGTTACGTGAAGCGTGGTCGGGGACTAGTACAGTCCTTTTGAACCATCACCATGTAGCATAGTTGCTAACGTCTTGACCTCGTGATTTTCGACGCACGGGTCAGGGTTCGTATCCCATGGCGGAGCTTCTAAAAAAATGTTCAATCTGTCATAAGAAACATACACAACTTGTCGGAAGGCTCGCCTAATACGGGATTAGATGAAATTGAGATTAGATCTTCCAATGTTACGTGAAGCGTGGTCGGGGACTAGTACAGTCCTTTTGAACCATCACCATGTAGCATAGTTGCTAACGTCTTGACCTCGTGATTTTCGACGCACGGGTCAGGGTTCGTATCCCATGACGGAGCTTCTAAAAATGTTCAATCTGTCATAAGAAACATACACAACTTGTCGGAAGGCTCGCCTAATACGGGATTAGATGTAATTGAGATTAGATCTTCCAATGTTACGTGAAGCGTGGTCGGGGACTAGTACAGTCCTTTTGAACCATCACCATGTAGCATAGTTGCTAACGTCTTGACCTCGTGATTTTCGACGCACGGGTCAGGGTTCGTATCCCATGGCGGAGCTTCTAAAAAAATGTTCAATCTGTCATAAGAAACATACACAACTTGTCGGAAGGCTCGCCTAATACGGGATTAGATGAAATTGAGATTAGATCTTCCAATGTTACGTGAAGCGTGGTCGGGGACTAGTACAGTTTCTAATCACCATGTAGCATAGTTGCTAACGTCTTGACCTCGTGATTTTCGACGCACGGGTCAGGGTTCGTATCCCATGGCGGAGCTTCTAAAAATGTTCAATCTGTCATAAGAAACATACACAACTTGTCGGAAGGCTCGCCTAATACGGGATTAGATGAAATTGAGATTAGATCTTCCAATGTTACGTGAAGCGTGGTCGGGGACTAGTACAGTCCTTTTGAACCATCACCATGTAGCATAGTTGCTAACGTCTTGACCTCGTGATTTTCGACGCACGGGTCAGGGTTCGTATCCCATGGCGGAGCTTCTAAAAATGTTCAATCTGTCATAAGAAACATACACAACTTGTCGGAAGGCTCGCCTAATACGGGATTAGATGAAATTGAGATTAGATCTTCCAATGTTACGTGAAGCGTGGTCGGGGACTAGTACAGTCCTTTTGAACTATCACCATGTAGCATAGTTGCTAACGTCTTGACCTCGTGATTTTCGACGCACGGGTCAGGGTTCGTATCCCATGGCGGAGCTTCTAAAAATGTTCAATCTGTCATAAGAAACATACACAACTTGTCGGAAGGCTCGCCTAATACGGGATTAGATGAAATTGAGATTAGATCTTCCAATGTTACGTGAAGCGTGGTCGGGGACTAGTACAGTCCTTTTGAACCATCACCATGTAGCATAGTTGCTAACGTCTTGACCTCGTGATTTTCGACGCACGGGTCAGGGTTCGTATCCCATGGCGGAGCTTCTAAAAAAATGTTCAATCTGTCATAAGAAACATACACAACTTGTCGGAAGGCTCGCCTAATACGGGATTAGATGAAATTGAGATTAGATCTTCCAATGTTACGTGAAGCGTGGTCGGGGACTAGTACAGTCCTTTTGAACCATCACCATGTAGCATAGTTGCTAACGTCTTGACCTCGTGATTTTCGACGCACGGGTCAGGGTTCGTATCCCATGGCGGAGCTTCTAAAAATGTTCAATCTGTCATAAGAAACATACACAACTTGTCGGAAGGCTCGCCTAATACGGGATTAGATGAAATTGAGATTAGATCTTCCAATGTTACGTGAAGCGTGGTCGGGGACTAGTACAGTCCTTTTGAACCATCACCATGTAGCATAGTTGCTAACGTCTTGACCTCGTGATTTTCGACGCACGGGTCAGGGTTCGTATCCCATGGCGGAGCTTCTAAAAATGTTCAATCTGTCATAAGAAA
>NC_134796.1:14881720-14894220 GCF_046742065.1 Oratosquilla oratoria | reverse complement strand
AGGTCACTTAGTGATTGTGGGCTGAGGGTTTCGGGGATGGGAGTGACATATGAGATTTTCCAGTCGCTGGGGCAGGTGTTTTGGCTTAAAGAGGCATTGATTATGGAGGAAAGTGGGAGGGCAAGTTCAGTGTGTGTGTGTGTGTGTGTGTGTGTGTGTGTGTGTGTGTGTGTGTGTGTGTGTGTGTGTGTGTGTGTGTGTGTGTGTGTGTGTGTGTGTGTGTGTGTGTGTATGCGTGCGTGTGCGTGCGAGGGAGGGGATAAACGGTCGCCTATCCCACCCCCCTACAGTGGTGGATGTGCCAAACCGAGAGTACTGTAGACATACTTGTAGCGTTGGGGAGGTTTGTGGCGGTGATAGGAGCTTGTGGTTG
Organism: Oratosquilla oratoria; assembly: GCF_046742065.1. Taxonomy (NCBI): domain Eukaryota; kingdom Metazoa; phylum Arthropoda; class Malacostraca; order Stomatopoda; family Squillidae; genus Oratosquilla; species Oratosquilla oratoria. Next base: position 14,893,847 of record NC_134796.1, on the reverse strand, counting down.
TTGTGGAGCTTGAGTGGTGATTTCTATTTAGCGACTCTAGTGACAGTTGCTCAAAGCAAAACAGTCTCATAAAAAAAAAAAAAAGCGGCTTACCGCAACTGATAGATCTTACCCAAACAGGGGTTTCTCACTTCCCACGGCGTGAGAGTGGGATGGTAGTGAGTTAATCCTCTGGGATTGTCGTCGCCAAGCAATTTCATTCAGCTGAGGGGAGCCTCTTGATTCCAGGGCCGATTTTAATCGTATTTTTTGGGCCAAAAAATGAAATGCATTCTGGGTTTTCCAATTAGTCGATTTTGGGCTTAAAGGAAAGGTACTATTTTGGACAAATATTGCCTTTTTCCATGTTTCCTTGATTGGAAAGTTAGTTTTCTTAGGGCTATTCTTATCCTACTATTTTTTCTTAAATTTTCTTATTTACCCTTATTTTGGGCATTATTTATTTTTTGTTCATCGTGGGCTTCATGGAATCCTTTTCTTGGGGGGGGGGGTTTATTCACTGCCTCCAGGAGTTGATATCGCTCCTGGTGCGGTACCAGGCTGGAGGTGTCCTCCACTGAGGGGCGACTGGGCTCGGCCTCCAGGACTCGCGGCGCCCTTCAGAGTCCCGAGTCGCCCTCGAGGACAACCTCCAGGAACTTATCTCTTCCTGGAGGCAGGAGGAAGGAGCTTGCTCCTCGGTCACCGAAGAAGAGACATCGTCTTCGTCATCTTCTTCGGTATCGTGTGCCCAGCAGGAGTTGTTTCCTCTTCTGCAGAATTTGCAGTTGGCTGGGAGGAGCATTTCATATATTTTGGAGAGCTCGTCCTTCCTTGGAGGTGGGGCTTGTGAGAGGACCTCTTGAACTGGCTCTGTGCTTCTTGTAATCGTCTTTGACGTGGGCTTTGGGCTTGGGTTTCTTGTTCTCGCTGGACTTGGTTCCTCCATAAGGGAACCCCCAGCCGCTCGACGGTCGTCCTGTCGAGTTCTTTGTGGTAGGAGCTCTTAGGCGAGAGTCTCCGCCAATCGTGGTGTTGAGGCTTCTTCCAGGCTTTTGTCGAGCTGCAGAGGGCGCCGTCGATAATCATTCCTCTGACAATTGAGGAATTGCACGGTGTCGAGGCTCAGCAGGTGTGACTCCGCTTGTCACATCTCCTTTTGCTGCCGATGCTGATGGTCAGTCGGTCGTGCGAGTGGTACACAAAAAGCGAAATTTCTTGGAGAGGGGAAGCATAAAATTGACATAACTGACACGCACGCGCGCACACACACACACACACACACACACACACACACACACACACACACACACACACACACACACACACACACACACACACACACACACACACACACCCCACACACACACACACACACACACACACACACACACACACACACACACACACACACACACACACACACACACACACACACACACACACACACACACACATAAATATGTATACGCCTCATATACATGACGAGTAGTATCGCCCAGTCATATAACCCACTTCCTCACTCACTGTCCGCAGACAGTCAAGCATCAAACGCTGACCTAAACACTCCTCTCAAACTTGCCGAGTCAACATTTCGTGCTCGTGTGAACAGCACTGTCAACCACCAAACGACACACACACACAGACGAACACACGCGATCAATCTAGTAGCCACCCAGTACTGACATACGATATTACGTATACTGACGGTCCTCCCCTGGATATATAATTAACATGTATGGTAGTAGACATCAATACGTAATTAATGCAGTTGCCCCACCCATGTGGGACAACAAAATAACAAGAGATTAATGTTAAGATCACGATTAAAGGCAACTCAAGAACTTGTCCATTCAGCACTTCCGTTGAACAAAAAGTAGATGCACCAGAGAGCAGACGGTCAGTTCTTGTGACGTGCCCTAGTGTTAAGACTGTGTAACAGAGTGTAACTAAGATTCTTAAGTGTGAAGAATAAAGAACAAAACTCAAAATGTGTGTGCAAGTAACCCCTTTCTGAGATGATGTAACGACCCCGTTACATCTTGTGTCTACAAGTAACGCTCGATGGAGATCATGTAACGATACCGTTACACCCATCCCGTTACATCACTGGTGGCAGCGTATCCCGCAACCCATCTTCTCCGAATAGACAACGGTGTACCTTCTACGGTGTAGTTTCAAACCCGTCCAAGTACGAACACCACCCGTAAAGAAAAAACCGCTCTCCACGAACAAGAACTTAGTTCACACTACACAATCCAGGGCAATCGTCACAACCGATTCCACACTACTAAAATCAACAATATCAAGGTAACAAAATTCTTCCACTTAATTCCAATATATTCCGTAATAATAACCATACATTACCCATTCAAACCATCCCTGATACTCGCTTTGTCTCCCTTTCCAAAACATGCGAGCATAATTCATCCGCCCCAGAGTATTCACACCGGCTGCGCACAGACCCGCGTAACAGCCACCTCATCCCCCCAGACAGCATACCCACCTTCCACATCAACCACCCCTCTTTCACCGAACGTTGCCTTCGACTACTACAATCGAAACGTCAGCAACACCACCCCCTGCCGGACATTGACATACCACTCGATTCAGCTCAAGGTATCAAGATAACCATTATACCTTCAGATACCCACGTGCCCAACGCACGTAAACCTTACTCTATACCATCTCTATATATAAAATATATATTAATTCCACATTTATTAAATTTATAAATATTTAGTTTCTCTCCATATAGAAACTTTATGTACACCCTTTTTCTTTTGATTATCATACCTCTCATAATTTAACCAATAGCTCTCATAATTATAGGTTTCAACACTAATTATATTTTTGCCTAATTTTTAAAACATATATTTATATATGCAATAACTTTTACTAGATTTGACTATTACATAATATCACATTCATATGCATTCTTCCAGTTAAGTAATTCTTGTTTAAACTATATATATTTATATATATACAATAACCTTTAATTGCTTTCACTACGTATTACCCATTTATATTTACATAGAACTTATACATTTTTATCAATGTAACCTATTTTACTGCTGTAATTTTTTTTATGACAACCATAATTAATTCTATTATAAGTATAATATCACAATAATTAACTCCTTACTATATCATATTATTTCCACATTTTATTATTATTATATGTATATATATATTTTTATGATTTTACATATGCAATCCCGTTATACTGTATAACCTTATGACAACCATAGTTAATTCTATTATAAGTATAATATCACAATAATTAACTCCTTACTATATCATATTATTTCCACATTTTATTATTATTATATGTATATATATATTTTTATGATTTTACATATGTAATCCCATTATACTGTATAACCGTTGACACCCTATACCCCCCCTCCCTTATCTAAGCATAACATATTACCCCTCAGTTACTGTATACCAAATACCTCTAATTTAACTATTTTAAACTAGACCACCCATCTCACCTAACTATTAAGTAATACATGCATCTCTAGTTAACCACTAACATGGCAACAGGAACGAGAAGCAAATTCAAAAAAGCGCTAGAAACCATCCTCTCTAAATCTCAAGAGGAAAACCCATCAAGCAACTCAAAAATAGACAAAGACAATCCAGATCCTCACCAATTAAATCCACAGGTTGACATTACCACAAAGTCCTTAGACCATAACCGCCCACTTACCCCCGACCACGACGCCCCTAAGGCAGGTACCCCTACAATCCCTCTTTATGAGAATGATATCTTAGCATTTTTTAACCAACCCTCTCAAATAGACCCCTTTCACCCCTCACAACTACAACCACCCATTCCTCCCATCCAGCCAAATATGCAAACTACACCTCCTATAAGCCATAATCAGTTCAACAACCATATCCCAACACACAATATCCCCTCCCATCCAGGCAAATATGCAAACTACACCTCCTATAAGTCATAATCAGTTCAACCCCCATATCCCAACACACAATACCCCCCCTCCCATTCAGCCACAGTATCAACAACCACCTAACCTTCCTCCAAACCCACAATATTATCCTTACCCACAACCTCAACCAACAATAATTAACAACTATCAAACCATCACCCCCCTTACAGAAATCCCAACCTTTTCCCAAGATAGTAGATTATCCATAAATGACTTCTTGACAGCATGTGCCCTGTTTTTCTAAAAAAAACAAACACTACTCTGACTCAGATAAAATAAATTTGTGCCGTCAGAAAATAGACCCATCTGACATTTGCCGTTCAAAGGCAAGGATGCTAGACAGTTTAGTTGCATGTGGAATCACATATCAAGAATATAAACACCACCTTCTAAATGTCTTTCACAACAAACAAACAAACAACATCACTTTCCTTCTCACCTTCCTCAATAACACTAGAGTCCAACCACATTCCGTTACGAACATTATGGATTTCGTAGCAAACGGAATTAAAGAAGTCAGAGAGGACCTGGAGAATAACTCTCCTTGGATCCACACTGACCAATTTGGTCAAAAGGTCATGACCACAAAAAACTTACTAACATTCTTTGAGATAGGTTTCTATCTCTCCCAACTCCCTCCAAAGTGTTTAAAGGAAGCCTCCAAAAGGGAACTAAACACTAGAAACCCTCTAGCTTATACCTATATCTTAGACATCATCAATGCTTGCAATGTATCATTATCCACCCCCCACTATCTCCCCAGACTAAATAGCCTTCAGTCACAGCAGCCCCCTCCCACCAATCAAGGACAACCTTCTAAGTGGTGCTCCTACCATTCATCACCCAGTCACAACACTAGAGACTGCATACAAAAACAACAAATGCAAACACAGGCACCACGCCACCCTATCCCTTGCTCAGTTCATGGAACCATTTCCCACACCGATGCCCAGTGTCGAACACAGCAACAACAATACCCGCAGGTACAACACCACCCCATCCCTTGCTCAGTTCATGGTACTACCTCCCATACGGATGCACAATGCAAGGTGCAATATCAAACCATACAAGTTCCAACCCCTCTAAACCTCCACTCCTACCTACACCAACACATCCAAACAAATACTGCAGCCTACACAAAACAACAACTCACTCCAACGAAGAGTGTTACCTACAGAAATCACAACCACAACCTCACCAGAGAACTAACAAACCGTTCACCACCCCTCAACAAACAGTTCCCTCTCACACGACAAGCACAACTCAACACCGATTGGGGGAACGTTACCAGCCTCACGCACCAAACCACCATAGGAATATCTCATACACAACACAACTATGTCACCCTAAAAGTGACCCTAGATCAACTCACAGTTGACATGATGGTTGATACAGGAACAAACCTGAACATCATCCCAAGAGCTCTCTATGAAGCATTAAATGACCCACCCCAAATTCAATTTTCCAATATGGAAGGACTCCTACTAGAAGGGAGCACCATTTCTCTACACGACACCATAGACTTAAACATAGAAGTCAACAACTTCCAAGTAGGTTTCACACCTTTCCACATAGCTGACGAATGGAGTCTCGATCAACAAGGTATAATAGGATTAAAATCATTGAGGACATGGAAAACTATTATAGACCTAGACAAAAATAATATCTCCTTCTCAGATGTGAATGATGAGCCAACTGTCACTGAGACACCCGACTCAGACACACAACCTCTCTCATGTCTCCCTTCCTCAAATACTCCAATTCCAACTAACAGCTATTCCTTCCGACCACCCCCTTATGTCACCTCAAAGGCATTGATGTCTAACACAGTCATCATTCCCCCTAGACATTCCATGACTGTCCCACTATTCATACCCGGAGCAATCGGACATCAGGACGCCATAATTGACTCAGAAACGTCTAGACTTACCAACATCTCAATTGAACACTCTTGGGACATAATCCAGGAAAATAGAACGGCCTTAGCCATGTTAACTAACCTCTCAGACCAACACCGTAAAATCAGGAAGAATACTAACATTTGCACAGTCCACCTCCATAATTCCCCTATCCAGGAACCACTCCCTCAACACATCAACCCAGTAAGACCAACACAACCCCTCACCCCTATCAATCCAGACCAAATCATAACATCAGCTGACGGAGAAATTCATAACGAGCTATTAGCTCTCCTACAGAGGAATAGATCAGCTGTCGCCTTAGAAGGTGAACCACTAGGCAAATGTGATATAATCAAACATCACATCCAAATTCCCCTTAACACCCCCCCTTCATACACCCCCGCTTACCGCATACCTCACAGTTGGAAATCCCAAGTCAATAGCAGTGTACAAGAGATGATACACCAAGGCGTAATTTCCCATTCAGACTCCCCATGGAACAGTCCCCTCTTTTTGGTCCCTAAGAAAGACGGAACCTTACGCCCTGTTGTGGACTTTAGGAAAGTCAACCACCTCACTCAATCTGACCCACACCCCCTCCCCGCCATGCAAGATGTACTACAAGGCATTGGTAACGGGAATACAGTATGTTCCACTATCGACCTTAAGTCTGCCTTCTGGCAAGTGGAATTATCTGAGGAATCTAAACCCGTAACTGCATTCTCCACTGATAAGGGACACTTTCATTTCGAACGTATGCCCTTTGGCCTCAAGAATGCCCCCTCAACCCAACAACGGTTGATGACTCGCATATTCAGTGGCATGATAGGAGTCTCATTATTCGTCTATTTAGACGACCTCATTATATATAGTCCCACAGAAAGAGACCACCTTAACACTTTAGAGATTGTCATCAAACGTCTCAAATATACGGGGTTAAAGATTCAATTAAGGAAATGTAGATTCCTCATGAAGGAACTCACCTTCCTAGGCCATAAAGTGGATGCAAAGGGGATTCATACAAACACAGATAAAATAGATACAATAAACAATTTCCCAACCCCCAGAAACGCAAATGAAACACGAAGTTTCATAGGGCTAGCCTCATACTACAGACATTTTATTTACAATTTTGCACACATAGCTTCCCCCCTAACCAAATTCACAAGGAAAGGCGAACCATTTCAATGGTCAGAAACAGAACAACAAAGTTTCGACACACTGAAACACTCTCTAACCACAGCCCCTGTACTAGCCTTCCCTGACATGAAGAAAGAATTCTTTCTTTACACAGACGCCTCCTCTAAAGGAATAGGCGCAGTCCTACAACAGAAAGATGACAATGGCAAAGAGCATCCCATAGCCTACGCAAGTAGAGTCCTCAATAAAGCTGAAAATAACTACTCAATTACACACAAAGAAGGACTTGCAATCATATGGGCAATAAAACACTTTAAATACCTCATTTTAGGCTACAAGATTACCATACTAACAGACCACCAACCCCTAGTCTATCTTTTTAACTCCAAAGACTTACATGGGAGAGTTGCTAGATGGAAAGCAACTCTCCTTGATTACGATCCCAAGATCGTATACTTAGCTGGGAAAGCTAACGTAGTGGCAGATTGCCTGAGCAGACAAACCTACATCACCCCCATAACCCAAACCACATGCATACCTATGCAAGAACTCAGAGATGAAACTGAAAGAGACCCTATATGGTCTCCAATAAAACAACATCTCCTTTCACAAACCCCCTTACAGTCCCGACCACCTGTCCCTATAGAGGAGCTCAAACTGGTCGACGGAGTCATAAGGAGAACAACTAAAACCAGAGAGGTTACTGTGGTCCCCAGAGCCATAGTCCCCAAGGTCCTACACATATTGCACGACAGTGCAATGGGAGGCCACTCAGGCAGAGATAAGACACTAAACACTGCTAGGCACACATATTACTGGCCTAACATGAAAAGAGATATAACCACACACATAGATTCTTGTGTAACTTGTAACCAATTCAGAGGCCCTGACCCGAAACAAATCAACATTAAAGACATCCCACTCCCTGCTGAGCCATGGGAAACACTTGGCATTGACCTACTGAAAATGCCAACGAGCCATCAAGGTTCCAACTATGTACTCACAGCAGTAGAATATTTCTCTAAACACACAATGTTAATACCACTCCAAGACAAAACAGCAGAGACTGTAGCCAAAGCCCTAGTTAACAATATCTTTTGTAGATACAACATACCACACACAATGTTATCTGACAATGGATCAGAATTTAAAAACGAGGTGATGCGCGAAATAGCACACCTCTACAACATTGACCAAACATTTGCCACTGCATACCACCCACAGGGAAATGGTCTGACTGAGCGAACAAATCGCAAGGTCCTAGAGGATCTCAGACCCTTGGTCAACAACCTCATGGACAGTTGGGAAGATTGGCTACCACAGGTACAAGCCAGTATCAATAGCACAGTCAATTCCGCAACAAAGATGTCCCCACATGAGATCATTTTCGGCCAACCAATGCGCCTACCCTACCAAATATTCAACCAACCACCCCCACCCTTATACAACCTAGATAACCTCACACACTGCATCAAAAGAGGTATGCAAACCATTTACAAACAAGGTAGAGCAAACTTGAAAGAAGCCCAGGAAAAGACAAAGACAAAACAACACAAACGCTCAATCCCACTTGACATAACGCTTGGTGACACTGTCATGGTCAAAGACTCAACCAGGACTAACAAACTCAGACCCAAGTTCTTAGGTCCCTTCACAGTCACAAGCTCACTCCCTAACAATGTTTTTCTACTAACAGATCCTTCCGATCACACAACCGTGACCATACATGGAGAGAAGCTGAGAAAGGTCAAACTCAACCTCGACCCAATCCCACTTCCCATCAACAACCCACCTACCACGACCACACATAACTCACCCAAACGCAAGTCTCATCCCATGACTCTGCGTCGACGAAACTAAACATGCACTCTAGCTCTCGCCCCTGAAGATGCAGGACGTCATGTATCTATCAGTGGAGGTTAAAATGGCCCATTTCCAATAAGAACTCCCTTCCGCATATCTAATGAAACTTCTCCACTTCCTTCCGACCAATATAACCTTAGCGAGAGTCAGATAAACAAATCCTCATTCACTGAGACATAACCTTCATCCTCCAAAATGAAATACATCATTAATTACCCACCTTAAACATCAACTATCTTTCAAAAAAATTATTCTTAGCAACATACCTCTGGACTCGATCAAGAGATTCTCCCTTTCGAAAATCTACCCCTACCCACCCATACCTAAGGTCCCCGCTACCATCCTTCCAAGTAAAATAGACATGGTACACCTACTGAATAAATTGACTACTCTTGACATGGACTCACTTGACCTACACTACAAGGTACTGCCCTATACCTCCACAGCCCTTTCAGTCCTAATCATTCTCTTTATACTGGTAATATTGACCAAATTCTGTTGCACGAAGTAAAAACTTCCAAAACCTTTCAACCCCCATTCCCGATTTACTGTAAACCTAGATTAAGTTTATTCTTGTGTCTCACCCAATATCTTAAATAACATAATAATTCTTACGAGAAACTATATACATACTATGAAATAAAACAAGTGCGATGTGACACACCAAACTGACCATAGAACAGTGTTTAGAAAATGACACTCCCTACAGTGATAGTGTTAAACACATGAACGCCATAACATTTAGAAAGTGATTTCAACAGTGTTATCAAATATATAGTGAAACCTTTCATATGATATTTAATATAACATGTAATCTGGTGAGACACAACGTTACTCTTCTGAGACACAACATCGCTACCCTTATTTACAGTTCATGATCCCCCTTGGGACCTCAGATTCAATTCAGCAACAACCCCCCATCTCCACATATAATCACCCAGGATTTTGTGTCTCTGAACCTTTTCTCGATGTATTACCCATATGAATACTTTTGTATACCATGTAACCTAGGTGCCGGGAGCCACCTAACCCCAGGGGGAGAGCGATATGTATACGCCTCATATACATGACGAGTAGTATCGCCCAGTCATATAACCCACTTCCTCACTCACTGTCCGCAGACAGTCAAGCATCAAACGCTGACCTAAACACTCCTCTCAAACTTGCCGAGTCAACATTTCGTGCTCGTGTGAACAGCACTGTCAACCACCAAACGACACACACACACAGACGAACACACGCGATCAATCTAGTAGCCACCCAGTACTGACATACGATATTACGTATACTGACGGTCCTCCCCTGGATATATAATTAACATGTATGGTAGTAGACATCAATACGTAATTAATGCAGTTGCCCCACCCATGTGGGACAACAAAATAATAAGAGATTTAATGTTAAGATCACGATTAAAGGCAACTGAAGAACTTGTCCATTCAGCACTTCCGTTGAACAAAACGTCGATGCAACAGAAAGCAACAGTCGGTTATTGTGAAGTGCCCTTGTTTTAAGAATGTGTAACATAGTGTAACTAATATTCTTAAATTGTGAAGAATAAATAAAAAAACTCAAAATGTGTGTTGAAGTAACCCCTTTCTGAGATGATGTAACAACCCCGTTACATCTTGCGTCTACAAGTAACGCTCGATGGAGATCATGTAACGATACCGTTACACCCATCCCGTTACACGCGCACGCACACGTACACGCATACGCACACACACGCACACACACACACACACACACACACACACACACACACACACACACACACACACACACACACACACACACACACACACACACACCACACACACACACACACACAGTCTTCTTCGTTCCATTAGAAGAATTTCTGGTTTCTCTTCCAATAACAAGATCCTTTCAAAGTAATGATTATAGACTTATAAAACGTCGGGAGCAACGAACCATCTTTTAACTATGGCCTTACATCAATAAAAAAGAAAACACAATGGACAATTTTTTTTAGCCGGGTTAACAAGTAGGCAATTGTAGTTGTTCTGATATATACTATGAACTCTATTCATCCGAGATAGGAACTTCCTACTGCCGTCTCAGGATCAAAATCAAACACAATTAATGATAACTATTTTCTTTTAGCTGTACTGACTGGATACCCGCAGGCCCTCAGTAACCATCATCAGTCCTCAAGCCCTCCCACAGAAGAAACATACGACTAGTGACTGCGTTGCATTAGTGTGGGTGTTCCAATATCATCGAATAGCATCAGAAGGAGAAGGGGAGCAGTCGCCGGTTGTCAGTTCTACTTGGATGGAAGGGGACTGTACTTACAGATGACGATGTGGGTACCAACTGATGGACTCTGAAGATGAACGATGGGGAGATGATTTCTTCCGATATCCATTTTACAGGAATGCCAATGACAGTTACCATCGTCAGTCCACGTCGACCATCATGCAGACAATAACGTTTGTTGTTATATGGATGAATACATACATACAAACGCACACGGTAAATATAACAAAAGAAAAAATTAAAAGGTGTATAGATAAACTCAAAGTTAATAAAACACCAGGGCCTGACGGTTGGCATCCAAGAATCTTAAAGGAAATGAAAAATGAGATTGTTGCTCAATTAGAAATTATTTTCAAGAAATCCATCATATCCGGAGATGTCCCAAGAGAATGGAAGCTAGCTAACGTTACTCCCATATTCAAAAAAGGTGAAAAAAATAAGCCAAATAACTATAGGCCTATAAGTTTGACTTCAATCGTAGGAAAAATAATGGAAACTATCATCAGAGATGCCATCGAACATCATTTAGAAAGAAACAGTTTGATAAAAGATAAGCCAGCATGGTTTCAGACGGAAACGTTCTTGCGTGACTAACTTACTCGAATTCTACAACACAGTTATCTCGAATTATGACAAAAGAAACAATATAGATTTAATATGTCTAGACTTTGCAAAAGCTTTTGATACTGTTCCACACGAAAGACTACTTACTAAATTAGCTTTACACGGAATAAGTGGTAGCCTATTAGGTTGGACTAGTAACTGGTTAAATGGTCGAAAACAGAGAGTTGTTTTAAATGGAAAAACTTCTAGATGGAAAAATGTTACATGTGGAGTTCCTCAGGGTTCCGTTCTTGGGCCACTTCTATCCATAGTATATATAAATGATATAGACCATGGACTAAAATCTACTGTCTCCAAATTGACTGATGATACAAAACTATGCGGAATGGCAAATGATCTCTTAAACCAATTAGATATTCAAGAAGATTTAGATCAATTACA
>NC_134796.1:14864220-14876720 GCF_046742065.1 Oratosquilla oratoria | reverse complement strand
CCATCCATCTCTTTCTTGTATTATATCTATTAGCCTTGAATAGAAACATATTAAATTGGTGACGCATGACCGTCCTTGTCTGAATCCAAATTGCCTTGGATTTAGTACGTTGTTTTTTTCCAAGTATTTTACCCATCTACTTTTGATAATTCTTTCACAAATTTTTGCTATTGTACTTGTTAGAGAGACTGGTCTATAGTTGGTAGGTTCTTCTTTATTTCCTCCTTTATATATAGGTACTATATTTGCTTTTTTCCAATCTTCTGGAACTTTTCCTTCTTTTAAGGAACTGCTTATTATGCTATGTATTTTGTCTGCCAGTTCATTCCTGCATTCTTTCAGAATCCAGTTTGCTATTTCATCTGGCCCATGCGATTTTCTGACATCAAAATTACCCAAGTGTGTCAATATTTCATTCTTTGTTACTTCTATTTCTTCCATAGGGGGGACTTTTTCTTTCCACTCAATCTCTTCAGGTTGTATATTTTCCCTTGTAAACACTGATTTAAAATGTTTGTTCATAATTTCTGCCATTTCCATTTCCTCAGTGTATTCAACTCCTCCTTGTCTCAATTTCTCCAAGTCTTGTTTGTTTTTCAGTTTATTGTTTACAAATCTGTAGAATAGTTTTGGTTGATCTTTACACTTTTCTATAACATCTTTTTCATATTTTCTTTTTTTCTCTCTGCACTTTTGTACATATTCATTTCTATAACCAGTATATATTTTCCATTTTTCAGGTCTTCTGTCTTTTTTCCATCTGGTCCAGGCTTTGTCTCTTTTGTCTTTTAACTCCCTACAACTTTTGTTGTACCAGCATTTTACATATTCTTTTTCTTGTTTTTGTCTTGGGACATACTTTTACACTCCTTTTTTGTAAATTTTTGTCAAAATATTCCATTTCTCTTCCACTGATGTTTCTTCTTTGTATATTTCTTCCCAGTTTTCTTGTTGGAAGAATTCTCTTATTTTATCAAAGTTTGTTTTTTCATACATCATTCTTCCTTTTCTATATTGTTCATTTCTTTTCATATATTTTTCTTCATTAAGTTCCAGTTCAATCAATATGTGGTCACTTTTACCTATTGGTGTTTTATATTCAATCTTGTCCACTATTCTAGGTTCAGATGTAATTATTAAGTCTAGCCTCGATGGTTCTTCTTCATTTCTATACCTAGTGTTCTCTTGTATCCATTGTGTCATTGAATGGTCAGTAATCATCTCAAGTAGAGCATTTCCCCATGAGTCATCACCACTCTTTACTGTCATTTCTTCCCAGCAGATTTCTTTGCAATTAAAGTCGCCCATCATAACTATTCTTCCTCCGTCTTCCATTATTTTAGTTAATGCTATCTTTGTGTCCTCTAGCATACTTTTATATTCACTCTCCTCCCATGAGGCTGTTTTCGGAGGCACATAATTGATCACAAATTTTCTGCTCTTCTTATCTCTGTCTTCCACTTCTATCATAATCATCTCTACTGTATTCTTTCCATATATGACACCTTTCACGTTTATATCCTTCTTAGTCAGGAACATAACTCCACCCCCTTGCTTTTTCTCTCTGTTTCTAATCCAATAATTGTATGCATCATGTCCTACACTGTTGGGTGGTAGTGGGCCTTTTAATTTTGTTTCTACAATTCCCATTATGTCCGGTTCTTTTTCTTTCAAATAATCATTCAGCTCATTCAATCCTGTTATTAATCCATCTATATTTGTGTAAGACACTCTTAGTTTTCTGCCACTTCCATTGTGTTCTCTGTTTCCCTTATGTTTTTCTTTTGTATGTCGAACTTCCTTAGTTTCATGTTCACTACTCTCCAATAGAATCTCTCTTTCTCTGACTCCGTTCTGTTCTCGTTTTTTGTCTTAGCTTCCAGTCTTTTCTGCTTTTCTTCCTCTCTTTCCTCTTTATTCATTTCTCTTTTTATCCATATCTTTTTGTGTTGTTCACTTGTTGCTAGTTTCCCTGTTTTGGATAAGATATTCTCTGCCGTTGTTTGTGACTTGAATTTAATCTTAATTGGTCTGGTCTTGTCTGTGCTATACTTTCCGAGTCTAAATTTCTCTTCGATTTGTTTCATAATTCCTGGTTCATCTTCCTGAACTGATTCTAGTAATTGGCTTACTTTTTCATTTTCCTCTTTGATTCTTGTGGTTCTATCTGTGTTGTGTTTCTCTTCCATTCCTAATATAATTATACATTTCTTCTTGTCTGCTAAATCCCTTACTATATTCTCCTTTTGTCTCATCACTTTAATAACTGAGTCTTCAGTATGTTCTTTCAATTGCTGTTTGACTATGTCAGTGAATGAAATCTTATTTCCTTCTTGGGTTTGCTTCCAATTTTTACTTTCTTTAGCTATTGTTTCTCTGTTTTCTTTACTATTCTTCTTCAATTCCTCATTCTCCCCCTTTACCTCTCTTAACTGTCTTTTTAGTTCTTCTATTTCATCAGTTAAGTTTTTATTCGCCTTTTCCAGTTCTTCCAATCTTTCAACCCTTTTTAAAATGGTGTTCATATGACCTAACCTACTCTCCAAGTCCTCGATCACCTTATCAACCTTCTTCTCTAGTCTTGTCAGTCGGGGGGGGTTTGTGTCCCCCCCACTCTCTTTAAATCCCTTAAAAATATTCTCATCACTTTCTGCTATATTGCTCCTATCTATACCTCTAATCTTCACATTCCTATTAGACATGTTATCATCCAACTCGTCTTGGGGTCGTTTGTCTACCTTACGGCGGCCCGTCAGGGCCATTTCCTCCACCTCCTCATTACCTTCCATTTCCCCAGCAATCCCTCCCCCTCTCCTCTTTCCTTACTTTCCCACTACCCCACGAGCACTTTCCCCCCCCCCCCCGGCAAATACAAAAAGGCACTTCTCTTTGCGTTGGTATCCACAATCTGCACTTTTCTTCAGAGCGTTCTTCAAGCCGTCCGTTCGTTGAAAGTGTGTGTGTGTGTGTGTGTGTGTGTGTGTGTGTGTGTGTGTGTGTGTGTGTGTGTGTGTGTGTGTGTGTGTGTGTGTGTGTGTGTGTGTGTGTGTGTGTGTGTGTGTCGTCCCGACCAATTTCTTATTTCCCTCCTACAGCGGTTGCTAATATATTTCTAGAGTAAGCTAATCTACCCTTGCGTAAAATTGGCTATCAAAGATATAAAGATATAAGCAACCCTCCAAAATACAACATTTATTCAATAGATGGTGAATAACATGCATGTCAATATATAAGGCATAAAATTCACTAAGAACACTATTTATCAATGGTGAATGTTAAAATAATACATATAAATGAACGTATAGTTAAGCAGACACATGGTTAATGGGTTTTGACAGAGTCAACCTCCGGAATACAACAATGGCAATCAGTGCTGCCAACAACACTGAAAGTAAAGGTATAACAATGATTGGTATAATGGGAAAATCATTTGAGGGAGATCTTGACAATGGTCTTCTCTTAATTTTCAAAGGAGGTGAGTTTTCAGGCAATGTGAAATTGAAGGTTGATATGTAGGTATTATCAGTTAAATGCATTGTATTAAGGGTATTAGAAATTGTGGAAATAGTGTCTTCATGCAATTCACAATTATCAAATACAGAGATAAGACCTTCAACCAAATCCAATTTAGGACTCAACCCGGGACAATTGATTGATACCTTTGTCTTGTTAGGAAAAAACAAATAATGAGATCCTTGAATGTTACAATGAGGGATTTGGTCTACCAATTTTTTTTTATAATGACAATTGTTCATAACAGACACATTCCTAACCAGAGAATTCATGTGAAGCTTCTCGGAACACAAAAAGAGAGTGTCTCTTCTTGTTCAATATTCATATATTATTTCCAACACACTTCATTTTCAAAGACAGTCTTATTACTTCAGAAATTATCACAATACTCATGTGTATACTCAGTTGAGAGGTCCTTAAGGTTCCAAGTCTGACCACAGCAGATCCTAGGTTTCCATGTATCTGCTTGACACCAAGTTCCAGTTGTTTAGGTCTCCCATCCCAAATACATACAAAGCAATACTATCTGTAAAATACATCAAGATTAATATTCAACTCAAGAAAGATATCATTATAATATTCTCTATACTCTTCAGGGTTCTCATCACTGATACACAGAGTATCAAAATACTCATCCTCATAAACCTGTAAGCTAATCTTTCTCAAATAATCTAAATGTCCTATCAATTCTTCTCTTGTTTCTAAATGTTTAAGTCTAAATTTGTTCCCACCTGCAGAATCAATTACCCTATATGAACCAGTGTACCTTGGTGAAAGCTTACTATTGGGTGAAGTTAGTTTGACCATTACTAAATCTCCAATTTTCAATTCTAGTTTATGAGCTATTTTGTGTTGTTCTTTCATCTCTTGTGAATACACCTGCATATGTCTCCTAACTCTTTGGTGAATACTTTGAAAAGTATTTATCCTATTTGATATATAATCATCCATATTATATATGGGTTTCTGCTCTGCAGTCAACATTTCATATGGCAGAGTTTTGTCCTCCCCAAAAATTATAAAATGAGGTGTATCACCAGTTGCTACATTAATTTGATTGTTCAGGGTACACTTAACACAAGGAATCCAAGTATCCCAAGTTACACTATGAGGACTTATTAGAGTTCTAAGACATATAATTATTCTTTTTTATTTAACCTTTCTACTACCCCGTTACTTTGGGGGTGATTCACTAGTATATTGACTTTCTTTATATGGAATACACTACATAAATTTTCCAAGATTTTGTTATTAAATTCAGTTCCATTATCTGAAACTAAGATATTAGGTGTAGTAAAATTACAGATTATCTGATCATAGATTACGGAAGCAATAGTTTCCGCTTTCTTATTGATTATGGGTTGTAATATACAGAATCTTGAAAAATAATCAATAGCAACAAATAGGAATTTAAATCCATTTTCTGACATAGGTAATTCTAATGTGTCAATGTGAACTCTTTCCCAAGGTTTCTGTGGAATGGGATAGGTGAGTATAGGAGCAGGTTTTGGTGTATTTCCCTTCACCTTTACACATTTTACACACTTTTCTATATAATCATATATAGATTTCTTCATACCTGGCCAAAAGTATTTAATTTGAGCCTGTCTATACGTTTTATCCTTTCCTGGATGTGAACTACAATCACTATCATGAAGTAACTTCAATATCTCATTTACAGGAGTTTGTGGTATAACCAACTGATTTACTTGACCTCTAGAAATATCTTTCCCACCTACAAATGTTTTCCTATACAAAATTCCATTAATCAAATGAAATTCCTCTATCTTATACCCCTTTGGATCTCCTCTTGGGTTCATCAAATGCTTGATTAATGAATCACATGTATCATCATCTCTCTGTTCTCTTGTTAGCATTTCCTCATCTAAAGTTACTAATTCTTCTATACTACAAACAAAATTAATCAACCCCGTCCCAGTCATTGGTTGACTAATGTTTCTAGAAAGTGGATCTGCTAGATTCCTTCTACCCGGAATATATTGAAATTGAACCTCATAGCACTGGAGTATCGCAAACCATCTAGCAAGTCTGCCTCTAAGATTCTTATGCTTAAATAAGTTCTGAATAGCTGTGTGATCAGTCCAAACTCTGATGGGATACCCTAGTATCATATCCCTAAAACTTTCCAAAGAATAAATTACTGCTAAAGTTTCTCTTTCTGTTATAGAGTAGTTTCTCTCCGCACTATTACAAAGTCTTGATGTGTAAGCTATGGGTTTCAAAGTTCAGGTTCATATCCCACCCAGGGGTAAAATAATTTCAGTATCGCTACGCTGCGGGCCGTTACTCCAACTCTCGTGGGTGGGGAGTTTGGTGTGTGTGTGCGTTTAAGGTCACAGTATTACCCATGGATCGGTCATACGAGCTCTGAGCTATCATCCGGGAGGTTAATAACTGTCGATCACGAGTCCAACGCGTGATCCGAAACCATAGTGATGAATCAAAGGATTACAAAGGTTTACAAAGGTGGAGCATGCCGACAGGAGAACTTTTTGTCTATATCTAGTTCGGATGCGAAAATAATAATAATAATAATAAAATAATAAATAAAAACTATAATAATGTAAGTAACAAATAAAATTCATAAATAAAGGCATAGGTATAGTTAGATAATAAACAAACAGGTAAATAGCAAATAATAATAAATTGACATATAACTAATAATAAATGAAAATCAAACAGACAAATGATTAAACAAAAACAAATGGTATAAAATAAATTATAATCATTACAGCATCTTGCTTAGGTGTTTATCTAAATGATTCTTAAAGCTTCGAACTGAACTACATTGCACTACCTGTGCAGGAAGTTTATTCCATTCATTAACTACACGGTTGCCAAAGTTGTTTCTACCTACTTCCAAATTGAATCTATTTCCGGACAGTTTGAGACCATTGTTTCTTGTCTGATTCTCATTCAATGTGAAAATTTGGTCACTTTTGATGTTGTCAATTCCCTTTAAAATCTTAAAGACCTGTATCAAGTCACCTCTGAGTCTACGCTTTTTTAGGGAAAACAGATTCATATGTTTTAGTCGATTTTCGTATGATTTATTTTTGATATTTGGAATCAGTTTTGTGGCTCGCCGTTGTACTTTTTCTAGTCTGTCAATGTCTTTAATGAGATTCGGTGACCATACGGAAACAGCATATTCCAAATGTGGACGAACTAACAATTTATATGGCTTGTTAATGAGTGATGGACTTTTGAAATCAAAAGATCGCGCAATCAGTCCTAGAATCTTATTTGCTTTCTCAGAGGCTGAAATACACTGCTTGGATGATTTGAGGTCGTTACTGATAATTACTTCCGAGATCTTTTTTACTATCCACTTTTGTTAACGAATTTCCAAATAACTTGTAACCGTACTTACTGTTATTTCTACCTATGTGCATAACCTTGCATTTTCTTGTGTTAAATTTCATTAGCCACTTTTCAGACCGTTGCTGTAATTGATCTAAATCTTCTTGAATATCTAATTGGTTTAAGTAATCACTTGCCATTCCGCACAGTTTTGTATCATCAGCCAGTTTGGAGACAGTAGATTTTAGTCCATGGTCTATATCATTTATATATACTATGAATAGAAGTGGCCCAAGAACGGAACCCTGAGGAACTCCACCTGTAACATTTTTCCATCTAGAAGTTTTTTCACTTAAAACAACTCTCTGTTTTCGACCATTCAACCAGTTACTAGTCCAGCCTAATAGGCTACCACTTATTCCGTGTAAAGCTAGCTTAGTAAGTAGTCTTTCGTGTGGGACGGTATCAAAAGCTTTTGCAAAGTCTAGATATATTAAATTTATATTGTTTCTTTTGTCATAATTCGAGATAACTGTGTTGTAGAATTCGAGTATGTTAGTCACGCAAGAACGTTTCCGTCTGAAATCATTTATCAAACGGTTACTTTCTAAATGATGTTCGATAGCATCTGTGATGATAGTTTCCATTATTTTTCCTACGATTGAAGTCAAACTTATAGGCCTATAGTTATTTGGCTTCTTTTTGTCGCCTTTTTTGAATATGGGAGTGACGTTAGCTAGCTTCCATTCTCATGGGACATCTCCAGATATGATGGATTTCTTGAAAATAATTTCTAATGGAACAACAATCTCATTTTTCATTTCCTTTAAGATTCTTGGATGCCAACCTTCAGGTCCTGGTGTTTTATTAACTTTGAGTTTTTCTATACACCTTTTAATTTTTTCTTGTGTTATATTTACCGTAGTAAGTTTACCCTAAACTTTTCACAGGTTTCATTTTGGAGTTCACTTTGAGATGTTTTGTTTACGAATACTGAGCTAAAATAGTTGTTTAAGATATTACACTTTCCTTCAGCAGATACACACACACACACACACACACACACACACACACACACACACACACACACACACACACACACACACGCGCGCGCGCGCGCGCGCGCGCACGTGTGTGTGCATGTGTGTTTGTATGTATGTGTACAGCCACGTGGCTTCACAAGTCACGTGGCAGGAAACGTGACTGACGTCCACGACCTGACGCCCTCTGTCAGCGCGAGCGTGCTTGACCCGACCGAACCTAGCGTAATTATCTAATTGCGCACCACAGGTAACTTGCCCGCGAGTATATATACCGGTTCCCGCCGCATGTAAAATCAGTTCACTCGTACCTTACAATAAAGGAGACGAACCCACCAAAACTTCTTTCTATTCGCCAAGGTCGCATCGCTACACTGGTGACCATTCGGAGTGATAATGGACCCATCTACCGCTGCCACCCCCGACCGACACCACCCCCGACGCCCCGCTGCCCGCTGCCAACACCGTCAACGCCGCCTCGTTGAAGCTGCCGCCTTTCTCAACGATCGATGCACCCTCCTGGTTTCGACGAACGGAGATTCAGTTCCGCCTGCGCAAAATCAACGCGTCCCAAACGAAGGCAGACTACGTTCTCGAGGCGATCCCCGAGGATGTGTTCCCACTCATCTCCCAATGGCTTGATCAACACGACGGCGTTATCCAGTATGACGTTCTGAAACAGTACCTGCTTCAGGAATTCACGCCGTCAGCAGCCTCCAGAGCCGCAAAAATCCTCCAACTCTCCCAACAGCCACTGGGGGACATTAAACCAAGTACAGCATACCTCGAGATGATGTCCATCGCCCGCCTCCCACCCACATCCAACGGAACCAGCAGGAACGTCGATATGCTTCGTCAATTGTGGCTCATGCGCCTCCCAGCGCCCGTCCGATCCGCCCTTGGCAACGCCGAGGAAATGACCACCGACGAAGTTTCACGGAAGGCGGACCATCTCGCCGATGCCCACGCCGCCGCAGCAAGGAGTCAGGATGTCTGTGGTACGGACGACACCACGGACGAAATCTTCGCTGCAGCAGCATCGCCAGCCAACAGGCGCCAACAACACCAGCAAAGGCAGCAACGCCGGACCACCCCCGCTCTGCACCTGTGCTACTACCACACAAGGTTCGGCGCCTTCGCCAAGAAATGCCAACCAGGATGTACATGAAAAAAAAAAAAAACGCCTAAATGGGTCACTGTCCATCACGGTGGCCCCTACAGGCGCAACGGGCCTCTACATCAACGACAAGGCCTCTAAACGTCGCTTCCTTGTCGACACTCGTGCTTGCAGGTCCATAATTCCTGCATCCGCTGCAGAACGCCGGGTCCCCAAGGACGTTGGCGTTAGGCTCGTCGCAGCTAACGGCACTACCATAGCTACCTATGGATGGAAACGCCTGAACCTCACCTTTGGGAGTCGCCACTACTCATGGAACTTCATCCTGGCAAACATCAAGACGCCCCTTCTCGGTGCTGACTTCCTCGCTCATTACAGGTTACTGGTCGACGTCGCCAACAGCCGCCTTGTCTGCGCAACCGCATTCGTCTCGACGCCCCTGCAAATCGCGCCACAGCCAACCACGGTCACCACCATCGACGCTAGAATGCCCTACGCCCACCTGCTCACGGAATTCCCCGACGTCTTCAAGCCTGAGCTGCGACAGACACCACAGACGCCAGCTAAACATGGCGTGTACCACTACATCAAGACGTCTGGGCCCCCGGTATTTGCCAAATACCGCCGCCTACCGCCCGAGAAACTCGCCGTCACCAAGAAAACCTTCCAAGAGATGGAGAGACTAGGCCTATGCCAAAAGGCCTCCAGCCCTTGGTCTTCACCTCTCCACCTCGTCAAGAAGAACGATGGTTCCTGGCGCCCCTGTGGAGATTACCGGCGGCTGAACATGATGACGGAACCTGACCACTACCCACTCCCAAACATCGCCGACGTCACCACATACCTCAACGGCGCCAAGATCTTTTCGACACTGGACCTCCTGAAGGGCCACTACCAAGTTCTGGTGCATACAGACGACATCCCGAAGACCGCCATCACCACCCCCTTCGGGACGTACACCTTTAATTACTCATGCTTTGGCCTGCGAAACTCAGGTGCAACCTTCCAGCGCCTAATGGACGGCATCCTCGGCGACCTCGACTTCTGCGTCTGCTACGTCGACGATATTCTGGTCTTCTCCAACTCTCCTGACCAGCACCTCCGACACCTGCGGACCATCCTCGAGCGTCTCCAGAACAACGACCTTGTTGTCCACTTTGACAAATGCAGCTTCGGAAAAAAGTCTGTCCCATTTTTGGGACACCTCATCTCTCCTGACGGCGTTCGTCCCCTGCAGGATAAAGTCGCCGCAGTCGACAAATTTCCCAAACCTACTATCATCAAAGCCTTGCAGGAATTTATTGGGATGGTCAACTTCTATCACCGTTTCCTCCCTAACATCGCTCAAACACTGCACCTACTTTATAACGCCCTTCACGGAAAACCGAAGGACCTCCTCTGGAGCCCCGCCATGGAAGCTGCCTTCGTCAACGCCAAAAAAGCCCTCGCCCGTGCCACCACCCTCTCCTTCCCTGCACCGGGTGCCCAGCTACAACTGTCAACGGACGCCAGCAATGTCGCCATAGGGGGTGTGCTCGAACAAACCCTCAGTGGCAGACCTACACCCCTTGGTTTCTTCAGCAGGAAACTCTCCAAGGCCGAGCTCAACTACAGCACCTTCGACAGAGAGCTCCTCGCCATCCACCACGCCGTCCGCCACTTTCGCCATTTCCTCGAGGGCTCCTCATTTATCATCAACACCGACCATCAACCTCTGGTGAACGCCTTCACAAAACAACAGGACGCTTGGTCTGCCAGACAGCGCCGCCATCTCTCCGCCATCGCCGAGTTCAATTGCACCATCAGGCACGTCCCCGGTACAAACAACCCCGTCGCAGACGCCCTCTCCCGAATAGCCATCGATGCAGTTCAACTCGGCCTCGACTACGCAGCTATTGCCAGAGAGCAACGGGAGGATCCTGAAACACTTGCCTACAGGATATCCATCACATCCCTTAAGTGGCAAGACGTCCCTTTTCACGACAACCACACCATCCTCTGCGACATCAGTACCGGCCGCCCACGACCCCTCATCCCAGCTGCCTTCCGACGTCAAGTGTTCAATTTAATACACGACCTGTCTCACCCTTCAGGGCGCGTCACTGCAAAACTCCTGAAGCAAAAATTCATCTGGCACAGCATCTCCAAGGACGCAAAGGAGTGGGCCAGATCCTGCATTGCCTGCCAGCAAAGCAAAATTCATCGCCACACTGAATCAGGCATCGGATCATTCCATCAGCCCCGACGACGCTTCGCACACATTCATGTCGACGTCGTCGGCCCACTCCCCCTATCGGAAGGCCATCGTTACCTCTTCACCGCCATCGATAGATCGACCCGCTGGTTGGAGGTCATCCCCATGAAGGATAGTACCGCCTCATCCTGCACTACAGCATTTCTCAGTGGATGGATAGCCAGATTTGGCCTCCCGGAACGCGTCACCTCCGACCAAGGAACTTCCTTCACGTCGCGGCTGTGGCACTCTCTCGCTGAACTCCTGTGTACTACAGTCCACCACACTACCTCCTACAACCCCGCAGCCAACGGCATGGTCGAGCGAACCCACCGCTCACTCAAAGCATCTCTTATGGCACGCTGCAACAACGGCTCCTGGCTACCCCAGCTACCATGGATACTCCTTGGCCTTCGGACAGCCATCAAGGACGACCTCAACGTGTCTCCAGCAGAGATGGTCTTCGGCCAAACCCTCGTCGTGCCCGCAGAATTCTTCCCTCCACAGGAGTCTCCCGAGAGCCTGCAACAGCTTCGACGCACTGTCGGTAAATTTGCCCCATGCGTGCCGACACATCACCGGGAGGTGAAAGAATACCTCCCAAAATAACTCCACACCTCGACACACGTTCTCCTGAGGACGGACGCTCACACCCCACCACTCACCCATCCCTACACTGGCCCCCACCTTGTCCTTGAACGTAAAGACAAGACCTTCCACATCTCCATCTCCGGCAGGCCTAAAACCGGCACACCTCGACACTCCGCCCACCAAATTCTCACGTGCAGGACGCCCCCTTAAGCCAAGGCAAGTTTAAGAGGGGAGTATTGTACAGCCACGTGGCTTCACAAGTCACGTGGCAGGAAACGTGACTGACGCCCACGACCTGACGCCCTCTGCCAGCGCGAAGCATGCTTGACCCGACCGAACCTAGCGTAATTATCTAATTTCGCACCACAGGTAACTTGCCCGCGAGTATATATACCGGTTCCCGCCGCATGTAAAATCAGTTCACTCGTACCTTACAATAAAGGAGACGAACTCACCAAAGCTTCTTTCTCTTCGCCACTGTAGCATCGCTATAGGACGGTATACATACAGAAATAAATGAGGGGGTCTCATCATTAACACCGATGTACTTTGTGCACGACAGCCACCAAAGTACATAATTATATGTTGATGTGTCCTTCTCCTATTTCTCGTTAGTTTCTGTATTTATGTTCCATTATTTTTTCTTGTGCTCTGAGGGAGCCTCGATGGACGGGAGCGTTTG
>NC_134796.1:14816720-14819220 GCF_046742065.1 Oratosquilla oratoria | reverse complement strand
TATTATTTTATTATTATTATGATTTTTTTCGCATCCGACCTAGATATGGACCAAAAGGTCTCCTGTCGGCATGCTCCACCTTTGTAAACCTTTGTAATCCTTTGATTGACCACTATGGTTTTGGATCACGCGTTGGACTCGTGATCAACAGTTATTAACCTCACGGATGATAGCTCAGAGCTCGTATGACCGATCTATGGATAATACTGTGACCTTACACGCACAGACACACCCAACTCCCCACCCACGAGAGCTGGAGTAACAACCCGTAGCGCAGCGATACTGAAATTATTTCAGCCCTGGGTGGGATACGAATCTGGACCGCCGTAGTGGCAGGCGAAAACTCTAACCACTGCGCCACGAGGTGTGTGCGTGTGTGTGTGTGTGTGTGTGCGTGTGTATGCGTGCGCGTGGGCGTGTGCGTGCGTGTGTGTGTGTGTGTATGTGTGTGTGTGTGTGTGTGTATATGTGTGTGTGTGTGTGTGTGTGTGTGTGTGTGTGTGTGTGTGTGTGTGTGTGTGTATTCACCTTGGTCTTTGGATCACGTGTTGGACTCGTGATCGACAGCTATTTCCCTCCCGGAAGAGAGCTCAGAGCTCGTATGACCAATCTATGGGTAATGCTATGACCTTACGTACACACACACACCCAACTCGCCGCCCACGAGAGTCAGAGTAACGATCCGAAGCGCAGCGATACCGAAATAAATTCGGCCCTGGGCAGAATTCGAACCAGGTACTGTGTGTGTGTGTGTGTGTGTGTGTGTGTGTGTGTGTGTGTGTGTGTATGTATGTTAGTGTGTGTGTGTGTGTGTGTGTGTGTGTGTGTGTGTGTGTGCGTGTGTGTGTGTGCGTGTGTGTATGCATGTGTGTGTGCGTGTGTGTGCGTGTGTGTGTGTGCGTGTGTGTGCGTGCGTGTGTGTGCGTGCGTATGTGTGCGTGCTTGTGTGTGCGTGCGTGTGTGTGCGTGCGTGTGCGTCTGCGTGTGTGTGTGTGTGTGTGTGTGTGTGTGTGTGTGTGTGTGTGTGTGTGTGTGTGTGTGTGTGTGTGTGTGCGCGCGTGTCAGTTATGTCAGTTTTATGCTTCCTCTCTCCATGAAATTTCGCCTTTTGTGTACCACTCGCCCGACCGACTGACCATCAGCATCGGCAGCAAAAGGAGATGTGACAAGCGGAGTCACACCTGCTGAGCCTCGACACCGTGGTATTCCTGAATTGTCAGAGGAATGATTATGGACGGCGCCCTCTGTAGCTGGACAAAAGCCTGGAAGAAGCCTCAACACCAGGATTGGCGGAGACTCTTCCCTAAGAGCTCCTGCCACGAACAAATCGACAGGACGACCGTCGAGCGGCCGGGGGTTCCCCTATGGAGACGACTGCCCCCCCGGCCAAGTCCAACGAGAACACGAAACCCAAGCCCAAAGCCCACGTCAACGAGGATTACAAGAAGCACAGAGCCCGATCAAGAGGTCCTCTCACAAGCCCCACCTCCAAGGAAGGACGAGCTCTCCAAAATATATGAAATGCTCCTCCCAGCCAATTGCAAATTCTGCAGAAGAGGAAATAACTCCTGCTGGGCACACGATACCGAAGAAGATGACGAAGACGATGTCTCTTCTTCGGTGACCGAGGAGCAAGCTCCTTCCTCCTGCCTCCAGGAAGAGATGAGCTCCTGGAGGTTGTCCTCGAGGGCGACTCGGGACTCTGAAGGGCGCCGCGAGTCCTGGAGGCCGAGCCCAGTCGCCCCTCAGTGGAGGACACCTCCAGCCTGGTACCGCACAAGAAGCGATATCAACTCCTGGAGGCAGTGAATAAACCCCCCCAAGAAAAGGATTCCATGAAGCCCACAATGGACAAAAGAAAATAAAGCCCAAAAGAAAGGTAAATAAGAAAAATTAAGAAAAAATAGTAGAATAAGAATAGCCCTAAGAAAACTAACTTTCCAATCAAGGAAACAAGGAAAAAGACAATATTTGTCCAAAATAGTGCCTTTCCTTTAAGCCCAAATTTGACTAATTGGAAAACCCAGAATGCATTTCATTGTTTGGCCCAAAAATAGGATTAAAATCGGCCCTGGAACCAAGAGGTTCCCCTCAGCTGAATAAAATTGCTTGGCGACGACAATCCCAGAGTATTACCTTACTACCATCCCACTCCCACGCCGTGGGAAGTGAGAAACCTCTGTTTGGGTAAGATCTGTCAGTTGCGGTAAGTCGCTTTTATTTATTTATTTATCTATTTATTTATGGGACTGTTTTGCTTTGGTGCAACTGCCTCTAGATCCGCTAAATAAAAATCACCACTCAAGTTCCCCAAGAACCACAAGCTCCCTATCACCGCCACAAACACCCCCCCAACACTACAAGTGTGTCTGCAGTACTCTCGGTTTGGCACATCCACCAGTGTAGGGGGGGCTGGGAGGCGACCGTTCATCCCCTCTCTCACGCGCGGTCACACACACACACACACACAAACAAACACACACACACACACACACACACA
>NC_134796.1:14811720-14814220 GCF_046742065.1 Oratosquilla oratoria | reverse complement strand
AGGGGATAAACGGTCGCCTATCCCGCCTCCCTACACTGGTGGATGTGCCAAACCGAGAGTACTGTAAACACACTTGTAGTGTTGGGGAGCTTTGTGGCGGTGATAGGGAGCTTGTGGTTGTTGGGGAGCTTGAGTGGTGATTTTTATTTAGTGACTCTAGAGGCAGTTGCTCAAAGCAAAACAGTCCCATTAAAAAAAAAAAAAAAATAATAAAAAAAAAAAAATAACCGGCTTACCGCAACTGATAGATCTTACCCAAACAGGGGTTTCTCACTTCCCACGGCGTGGGAGTGGGATGGTAGTGAGTTAATCCTCTGGGATTATCGTCGCCAAGCAATTTTATTCAGCTGAGGGGAACCTCTTGGTTCCAGGGCCGATTTTAATCGTATTTTTGGGCCAAACAATGAAATGCATTCTGGGTTTTGCAATTAGTCGATTTTGGGCTTAAAGGAAAGGCACTATTTTGGACAAATACTGTCTTTTTCTATGTTTCCTTGATTGGAAAGTTAGTTTGCTTAGGGATATTCTTATTCTACTATTTTTTCTTAAATTTTCTTATTTACCTTTCTTTTGGGCATTATATATTCTTTGTCCATTGTGGGCTTCATGGAATCCTGTTCTTGGGGGAGTTTATTCACTGCCTCCAGGAGTTGATATCGCTCCTGGTGAGGTACCAGGCTGGAGGTGTCCTCCACTGAGGGGCGACTGGGCTCGGCCTCCAGGACTCGCGGCGCCCTACAGAGTCCCGAGTCGCCCTCGAGGACAACCTCCAGGAGCTCATCTCTTCATGGAGGCAGGAGGAAGGAGCTTGCTCCTCGGTCACCGAAGAAGAGACATCGTCTTCGTCATCTTCTTCGGTATCGTGTGCCCAGCAGGAGTTGTTTCCTCTTCTGCAGAATTTGCAGTTGGCTGGGAGGAGCATTTCATATGTTTTGGAGAGCTCGTCCTTCCTTGGAGGTGGGGCTTGTGAGAGGACCTCTTGAACGGGCTCTGTGCTTCTTGTAATCCTCGTTGACGTGGGCTTTGGGCTTGGGTTTCGTGTTCTCGCTGGACTTGGCCGGGGGGGCAGTCGTCTCCATAAGGGAACCCCCGGCCGCTCGACGGTCGTCCTGTCGAGTTCTTCGTGGCAGGAGCTCTTAGGCGAGAATCTCCGCCAATCGTGGTGTTGAGGCTTCTTCCAGGCTTTTGTCCAGCTACAGAGGGCGCCGTCGATAACACAGGCCTGCGTTTGAAAAAAAAAATTCTGTTCCTGCGGTTTTCTTTAGTGATTCCTAACGAAATTGTTCTCCTAAATTGAAATATGACATTAATTTTGCTCAATCAGGTCTGGTTTTTGAGATACAGTGCACTACTTTTTTTAGAAAAGGGCCATTTTTGAAAAAATCCCTTATTTATATAAAAGTTATTTAATAAATTACAATTACTTGTAATAAAAAAAATACCGACTCAATTCGACTTTCTTTTAATTAATTTTAAACTTACAGACTACTTATGAGCTTACCCAGGAGTGCAAAGAAACTATTTTCCAAGAAAAGAAGTCCTTGATGACTTCCGCTTGTGAAGCGATGTTGGTTCGTCGCGTTTAAGACACCAGCAATAGTCAGCTAACATGTTGATGTCCCAGCGTCCTTGATATCTTGTCTCCATCGTCTTTATGTCTTGGTGAAATCTTTCTCCTTGTTCCTCGCTATAATCTCCACAGTTTGCCGGAAAATAGTCAAGATGTGACTGGAGAAAATGCATTTTTATCGACATGCGAGCTCCCATTTTTTCGAAGCTTTTCATAAGCTCATTTACATGTGAGATATATTCTGAGCTTCTTTTATTTCCCAGAAAACCGTCGATTACTTTACTAAACGCTCGCCATGCTTCTTGTTCACTGGCTTCCATATTGGGGTAATAATGCTTGTCCTTTAACAGAGTTCTAATTTGGGGACCATCAAATATGCCTGCATGGAGCTTGGCATCACTGATCTGTGGGAATTTTTGCAGTAGATACTAAAAGCTTGGCCTTCTTTATTCAGTGCTTTGACAAAGTTCTTTATCAGGCCAAACTTTATATGAAGAGGAGGCAGTAAAACATTTTTGGGAGGGACTAGAGGTTGAGCTACCACATTGTGGCAGCCAATTTGGAATGCCTCTCGAGATGGCCAGTCTTTTTGCTTATAGTGAAGACTATCCGCCCGGCTATCCCATAAGCACATAAAGCATGGATATTTTGTGTAGCCTCCTTGCATCCCAAGAAGAAGGCACACAACCTGAAAGAAAACATATTGATGCATATTGATGTACATGGTTTCTAAGAACTTCTATTTTTTGCATAGGCAATTTTCACTAAGTTTATTAGGGGTAGGGAGAAACTAATATGTGTATAATATCCTTCTGTCATTGGTATTTAGAAACAAACATTCCTTGAAATATTTAACAAGTTCAATAAAGTAAAATATATCTTACCTTGAGATCACCACATATTAACCAGTTGTGGTTAGAGTACTTGATT
>NC_134796.1:14801720-14806720 GCF_046742065.1 Oratosquilla oratoria | reverse complement strand
TCACCCTCCCGGATGTGTAGAGGAAGGGCATGGAGATGAAGGAAGACACTTCACGGCTGCTTGCCGTTGAGAGCGGACCCTCTCCCCTCCCCTCCCAGTTCTACAGAGGGAGGGCACCAGGACGCAGATCACGAGAAGGAGATAGAGAGAGACGTAGGAGACGTTACGGCTGCTTGCCGTTGAGGGCGGACCCTCCCCCCTTCCCAGTTCTACAGAGGGAGGGCACCAGGACGCAGGAGATCACGAAGAGAGAAAGAGAGCCGTAGGAGACTTGACGACCGGTCGCCTTTAAGGGCAGACCCCCCCCCTCCCAGTTCCACGAGGAGATAAAGAGAGCCGTAGAAGACTTCACGGCTGCTTGCCGTTGAGGGCGGACCCCCCCCTCTCCCCTCCCAGTTCTACAGAGGGAGGGCACGAAGGAGCTTGAAGATATTTGAAGACGGACCTCCGTCTGAAGGGATCACAGCGACGTGCGCCCGTCCACCAAGGAGAAGGACACAGGATACTCGTCCGAAGGGATCACAGCGACGTGCGCCCGTCCACCAAGGAGAAGGACACAGGGGACTCGTCTGGAGGAGATCGTCTGGAGAAGGAATCGACGCTCGAGGAGAATTCATCCTCGCGCCTGCAGAGCCGAGGAGTGGTTTAGTATACATTTTGTTCTTATATATATCACACAGGTGATATATATTATATGTGTTCAGATAGTTTAGTTGTGCTTTTGTTATCCAATAAAAACACGTGTTAGTGTGTGCCTTTGTGTTTCTTTTCTCTCACGCCCAATTCTCAATAATAACGAGTACATACCAAAAATTTGTACCCCCCCTGACAGATGGATTTCTTGAAAATAATTTTTGATGGAACAACAATCTCATTTTTAATTTCCTTTAAGATTCTTGGATGACAACCGTCAGGCCCTGGTGTTTTATTAACTTTGAGTTTATCTATACACCTTTTATTTTTTTCTTTTGTTATATTTACCGTAGTGAGTAGGTTTACCCTAGACTTTTCACAGGTTTCAGTTTGGAATTCACTTTGAGGTGTTTCGTTTACGAATACCGAGCTAAAATAATTGTTTAAGATATTACACATTCCTTCATTTGAATATTCAAGTTGACCGTCAGCACACACACACACACACACACACACACACACACACACACACACACACACACACACACACACACACACACAAACACACACACACACACACACACACACACACACACACACACACACACACACACACACACACACACACACACGCACACACACACAGCAATGCCATCCGTAGAACTAAGGTCACTCGACACCACCGCCCCATGCCTGACTCTGCCATGAGGGAGTTTGGGAGGTGGATAGTGGAGTATCCCTGGACGGAGGTTCTGGAAGCCGAGGACGTGGAAACCAAGTGGAAAAACTACTCAACAACCACTACTGAAGCTTTCCACTTTTTTTCCCGGTCAAGGACTTCTCCGTGAACCGATCAGACGCCCCATGGATGACCCCCCGTATTAAGCGTCTCATTAAACAACGCAACAGGGCATTTTAATCTTATCGACCCTTCTTCAGGTCCCTCAGAAATAAAGTCATCAAGGAGATAAGTATTGCAAAGTCTTCGTACTACCCTAATAAAGAAGAACACCACAAACAACAAAATAACAGTCAGTGGTTTAGTAAGATCAACGCTCACTGCGGCTAAGAAAATAATCAGGCCTCTCACCTGCCCTGCGCCTCACACTTACCACCTGACTTAGCTGCTCAAGAGATTAATACTCACTTTGCCTCTATCTGCCAGACCTTACCCCCCCTTAACTTCTCCGGCCTACCTGCCTACCTCCCCTCTCCCTCACCCCCAGCCCCAGTCCAGAAAGCTGACGTTGCCACTAAACTAAGTAAATTAAAGTATAACAGATCTACAACACCTTCTGATCTACCTATCAAAATCTACAAAGAATTTGCCCCAGAACTTGCCCTCCCACTTTCCTCCATAATTAATGCTTCACTGAGTCAAAACTCCTGCCCCAGTGACTGGAAAATTTCATATATCACTCCCATCCCCAAATGTCCGAACCCACAGTCACTAAGCGACCTTAGACCTATTGCCATCACCCCAATCCCAAGCCTTATCTGTGAGGGTTTTGTTTTTGACTCAGTATACAACAAAATTAAAGATCAAATCGATATACAACAGTATGGCAACATGAATTCCTCCTCCACAACTCACTATCTTGTTAATCTTCTGGACAAGCGCAATACTCCTCTAGCCTTGATCTTTATTGACTTCAAGAAAGCGTTTGACCTTGTTGACCATAACATTATCATCTCCAAAGCCATACAACTGGGGATCCAACCACACTTGGCAGCATGGCTAGCCGACTTCCTAACCGGACGTCAAAAGGCAGTGAGGTACCAGGGAACGACATCCTCCCTCCTCCCACTGACCTGTGGGGTCCCTCAAGGGACCAATCTGGGTCCACTGTGCTTCCTCATCCTCATATATGACGCATTAATGGACACCCAACATAGATGGAAATACGTCGATGACTGCACAGTTGGCATTCCCATCAACACCAGGCAGCCTGACTTTTATTCACTACAAAACATCCTAGACAACCTCAAAACGTGGACTGAGAGCAGCAATGTGACAGTTAACCACAGCAAGACCGTGGTCATGCATGTTTGTACATCCAAACAGGCGGTGGCACCACCTCAACTGTCATTAGGAACCCATTCCCTTCAGGTGGTCCAGTCCGCCAAGCTACTAGGCATCACAATAGACGACCACCTTAACTGGAACCAGCACATCAACAACATCATCAGGACAGCCTCTTACAAACTCTTCATGCTGCGCAGATTGAAGTCCCTTGGTACCCCATCACCAGATCTAAAGGGAGCCTACACCACCTTCTTACTCCCCACCCTCATGTACGCCTCCCCAGCCTGGTCATCATCACTCAACATCACACAGAGGAGCAAATTAGAGAAAGCACAAAGAAGAGCGTGCAGAATTATCTTGGGTAGTCAGTATGAGGGACACGAACACGCCCTCACCACCCTCAGCTTGCCATGTTTGTCCGACAAACACAGTGAGGCACTGAATAAATTTGGACAGGACCTAATGCTACACCCACGTCACCGTCACTTCCTCCCACCTAACACCACAATCACCCGCCATGCAACTCGGCATTCTAACAAAATCAAGCCCATCAGAGCGCCGAGGACTGACCGATACAAGAACAGTGCCATTCCATCCATTGTCCGCACAATAAACTCATTATAAATTTTAGACTAAGCATATCACTCTTATAATTACTATATTACTCATAAAAGTGCTCAATTGTATTATTGTCAGTGTATCACTGCTATCTCAATAAACCTATTATTATTATTATTATTATTTTTACACACACACACACACACACACACACACACACACACACACACACACACACACACACACACACACACACACACACAGACTCGGTGGCATAGTTGGTAGAGCGCTGAACTGGGAAGCAGAAGTGCTCCCAGCACCCAGTTCGAATCCTGCCCAGGGCCGAAATTATTTCGGTATCGCTGTGCCTCGGGTCGTTACTCTGACTCTCGTGGGCGGAGAGTTGGGTGTGTGTGTGTGTGTGCAAGGTCATAGCATTACCCATAGATCGGACCTACGAGCTCTGAGCTCTCTTCCAGGAGGGAAATAGCTGTCGATCACGAGTCCAACACGTGATCCAAAGACCAAAGACCAAGTGAATACACACACACACACATTCACACACACACACACACACAAACACACACACACACACACACACACACACACACACACACACACACACACACACACACACACACACACACACACACACACACACACACACGTGCGCACACGTGTGTGTGCGTGTGTGTTTGTATGTATGTATTCATCCATATAACGACAAACGTTATTGTCTGCATGATGGTCGACGTGGACTGACGATGGGTACCTGTCATTGACATTCTGTAAGTACAGTCCCCTTCCATCCAAGAAGAACTGACAACCGGTGACTGCTCCCCTTCTCCTTCTGATGCTATTCGATGATATTGGAACATCCATACTAATGCTACGCAGTCAGTAGTCGTATGTTTCTTCTGTGGGAAGGCTTGAGGACTGATGATGGTTACTGAGGGCCTGCGGGTATCCAGTCAGTACAGCTAAAAGAAAATAGTTATCATTAATTGTGTTTGATTTTGATCCTGAGACGGCAGTAGGAAGTTCCTATCTCGGATGAATAGAGTTCATAGTATATATCAGAACAACTACAATTGCCTACTTGTTAACCCGGCTAAAAAAAATTGTCCATTGTGTTTTCTTTTTTATTGATGTAAGGCCATAATTAAAAGATAGTTCATTCCTCTCGACGTTTTATAAGTCTATAATCATTACTTTGAAAGGATCTTATTATTGGAAGAGGAACCAGAAATTCTTCTAATGGAACTAAGAAGACTGGTACCATGCTTTCTTGAGAGTCCTGCGCAACCAATGAACTAATGTCCAACATCAGATCTTCCACTTTTGTCAATGTGTTCACAAAGACAGACGCAGAAAACAAAAAGAAAGTGTGCCTTTAAAATTTCGACGTGGTGACGTTGTTCACATATTTTGTTAAGACCATAGTCAGATAATGGCACTCAGGAGATGTGTCGATGACTGTAATGATTATTTCAGATGAATGAAAGCGACTGCAGGGAATCGGGGAAAAATGTAGGAGGACAATAATTGTCGGATACGGATTAAGTACGAAGGGCATCAATTCCCAGATGACGGAACACACACACACACACACACACACACACACACACACACACACACACACACACACACACACACACACACACACACACACACACACAAACACACATACACTCGCACGCACGCACACACACACACACACACACACACACACACACACACACACACACACACACACACACACACACACACACACACACACACA
>NC_134796.1:14781720-14784220 GCF_046742065.1 Oratosquilla oratoria | reverse complement strand
GTGGTGAGCAGACGTGCCCACTGAGCTCCGTGTGTAGTGCCTATAGTTGGCTAAGTGAGTAATGCTTTCTCGTATATGGTGACATCTATCATTGTGTTATAATGATAGCATCGTCGGTGGAATCAGTGGTAAATGATGACATCTGTTGTGTATGTGCGAAGGCTAAGACTAATAAACCGAAATGGATTGTTTGCATAAGTTGTGGCGCCGGTGTGCATTCTACGTGCGCAAATATGAGCGGAATAAAATCGGACCAACCTGATGAAATTAATTGGGTGTGCAACCCATGTGCTAGTGTAATCAAAGGTGGAAACGGTTGGTGGAAGGACGAAGTATTGAAATTGAGGAAAGAATTTCTGGAGATGAAAGAACTAATGGCCGAGAATTTCTCGTCGCTCGAAGCTCGGTTGAATAAGGTGATTGGCATGGCCCCTAGTGGAGATGAACGTGCGTCACATCAGGTGGACGGGGCGTTGTCATTGCTGGATGATAGTGAACAGTTGTGGTCGGATGTTGTGAAGAAGAAAAAGAAAAATAAGAATCTGCTCGTTATAAGAGCCACAGATAATGAAACAGCAAGAGATAAGAGATTTGAAGTATGCAAGGCCCTTTCGGACGTTCAAATACAAGACTCAAAATTCACCCAAAGTGGAAACATTGTGATGAATTTTGACACGGAGGATGCAAGGAAAACTGCTAGTGTGACAAGATGAAGGTAGTGTTTTCGAAGATGGCGGCTGGAGATACGTACCACTACATCATAAGGTGCGAACCAGAAGTAAGGTCAGTCATTCGTGATAACAAGGATAAGTTGCGACCCTCAGTGGGGGGTGTATGATGTTCGCGATCGTTACCATGCTATGATGTGTTTTTATTGTTTAAGATAGATGTGCTATTAAGCAGAGAGGTGAGAATGCGACATGCTATAAATGTGCGGGTAGCCATGAGGGAAGAGGGTGCAATTCTTTCTCTCTGAAGTGTGCGAATTGTGCAAAGGCAAAGAGGCCCAGTGAACATTATGCTACAAGTTTTGCCTGTCCTAGCGTGGTGGCGGAATTGAAGCGTATTGAGGAAAATACTGATCATGGCTATGGCCAATAATTTTCACAGAGTAAAGTGTGGTGGTCTTCTAAACCTTCAGTCGTTAAGAAATAAATCTTTGGCCGTCAGAGACTTAATCAGTGAAGAATGCTTTGATGTATTTGCAGTTACGGAAACTTGGCTGTCTGATTATGATTCTACTGTTATAACTGAAATGACCCCTGCATCACATACTTTTCTTCATAGTCCCAGAATGGGGAGGCGTGGAGGTGGTGTGGGTGTATTTCTCGCCTGCACTATTAAGAAAATTAGGAAGCGTAAGACCCATTACTGCAACACTTTTGAGGTTCTTCAAGTCGAGTGTGAGATAATGGGTAGTAAGGTGCTTTTCATTGTCATATATAGGCCATCCAACACGAGCGTTAGTGCATTTATAGAGGAGTTTCGACTATTCTTGGATACAGTTGATATGGTTAGTGCTACAGCAATTATTTGTGGTGATTTTAATCTATGGTTGGACGATCCTGATGCTCGCTATGTATCCCATTTCATTGATACTATGGCTATCTATAACTTTGTAAACCTGGTGGATAAACCTACATCGATTGGAGGTCACATTATTGACCTGGTTTTCACTGACAGATCTCGTGATCTTGTACAGGGCCATAGTGTTGATGAAGTATGCACTATTTCTCCCACGCATATGCTTATAACTTTTGTTTTGTCCTTGGCAATACCTGTTCGAGAGAAGAGAATCATAAAATTCCGCTCTAGTCGTAATTTTGACCCTGATTCATTGGTATTTACTATCGTCACTGGTTTAAATGCCAGAATTAATGAGGTGTGTATACATGGCTCTATGAAGCAAGATTGCCCGGATTGCATATATAGCCTGTATAATGAAATAGCAGGCGAAGAATATGCCAATATGTGTCCTATTGTTACGAAAGAGGTTGTTGTAAGAGACTGTTCACCGTGGTTTAATGAGGAGATACTGCGAACTAAAAAAGACAAAAAAAAAAAAAAAAAGGAAAGAAAGATTGTGGCGAAGAATCTAGGAGGGAATACACGAAGGCGCGGAACTTTGAGAAAACACTGATTGTGCGTCGAAAACGAGATTTTTACAAGAATAAGATTGTACAAGCCGGATCTAGTATGAGTAAATTGTATAAAACCCTTAATAATCTAACTGGGAAGGAAAAGAAACCTGCGTTACCTGAAGGCTATGCGGATGGTGAACTTGCGAATATGTTTCTGGAATTCTTTGAAACTAAAATCTCCCGGATTTTGTAATCTTTTGACTATAATTATAATGATGATATAGTAAATGTGTGTGTGCCTGAACAGAAACTGTCTTCTTTTAGCACTGTTACGACACTTGAGGTACGGAAAATTATGAAGCAAGCAAAGCTTACATACTGTGCTAATGATCCGATGCCCATGAATCAGATCAACAACT
>NC_134796.1:14764220-14771720 GCF_046742065.1 Oratosquilla oratoria | reverse complement strand
GTTGAAGTCAGAGAAACTGGAAAGAGCGATGACGAAAGTTGAAAGAGAAGCTTGGTGTTCATTTCGTGATGTAGTTCGTGGATTCCTAGGAAATCACAAGGACCCTAATTATAAACAAATAGTGGCAAAGCTTATTGAGAACTTCAGGAAACTTGGTTGTCGTATGTCCTTGAAGATACATTTCTTGCATTCTCACCTAGATTTCTTCCCCGAAAACTTGGGGGCTGTCAGTGAGGAGCATGGCGAGAGATTTCATCAGGATATCGCAACTATGGTAAGAAGATATCAAGGACGATGGAATACTGCTATGATGGGAGATTACATATGGTCACTAGTCAGAAAAGACGAAAGCATGCATTCTAGAAAATCTCGATCGTCAAAGCACTTCTAATAATGAGAAGAGTCATCAAAACACTTGCAGTGCAAAGTTGTGTTGTTTATTTTGTTCTTACTAATATTGTAGCTCTTAAATACACTTCATATTATGAAAAAATACTAGATGTTGTATAATTATCCTTAGAATGCTAAAGTAGATTGAATCAATTAACTACTGTAGAGAAAGGTTGCGTATATAACAATAAAATGAAAATAAAAAATAAATAAAGAAATATCTATGTTACTTCAAAACTAATGTAATATTTGGATTCAGTGACACGAAATACATATACAAACATGAAAAAATACAAATAAACAAAACATGTGTTACATTGTGTTCTTGGAAGAGGAACCAGAAATTCTTCTAATGGAAACTAAGAAGACTGGTACCATGCTTTCTTGAGGGTCCTGCGCAACCAGTGAACAAATGTCCAACATCAGATCTTCCACTTTTGTCATGTGTTTACAAAGACAGACGCAGAAAACAAAAAGGAAGTGTGCCTTTAAAATTTCGACGTGGTGACGTTGTCCACATATTTTGTTAATATCATAGTCAGATGATGGCATTCAGGAGATGTGTTGATGACTGTAATGATTATTTCAGATGAATGAAAGCGACTGCAGGGAATCAGGGAAAAATGTAGGAGGACAATAATTGTCGGATACGGATTAAGTACGAAGGGCATCAATTCCCAGATGACGGAACACACACACACACACACACACACACACACACACACACACACACACACACACACACACACACACACACACACACACACACACACACACACACACACACAACTCGAGGCGCAGTGTTTAGAGTTCTATCCTGCCACTACGGCGGTCCGGGTTCACTATCGCTCCGCTGCGGTTGTTACTCCAAATCTCATGGGCGGGGAGTTGCGTGTGTGTGTGCGTTTAAGGTCACAGTATTACCCATAGATCGGTCATACGAGCTCTGAGCTATCATACGGGAGGTTAATAACTGTTGATCACAAGTCCAACATGTGATCCAAGACCATAGTGGTGAATCACACACACACACACACACACACACACACACACACACACACACACACGCATACACACACACACACACGCACATACATACACACACACGCACACACACACGACTCGGTGGCGCAGTTGATAGAGTCCCTGACTGTCACTACGGCGGTTCAGGTTCGAATCCTGTGCAGGGCTGAAATAATATCAGTATCGCTAAGCTTCAAGTCGTTACTCCAACTCTCGTAGCGTGGGGAGTTGGGTGTGTAGTAGTGGCAGGCTAGAACTCTAACCACTGCGCCACGAGGTGTGTGTGTGTGTGTGTGTGTGTGTGCGTGTGTGTGTTTGTTTGTGTGTTTGTGTGTTTTGTGTGTGTGTGTGTGTGTGTGTGTGTGTGTGTGTGTGTGTGTCTGTGTGTGTGTGTGTGTGTGTGAGTGTGTGTGTGTGTGTGTGTGTGTCTGTGTGTGTGTGTGTGTGTGTGTGTGTGTGTGTGTGTGTGTGTGTGTGTGTGTGTGTGTGTGTGTGTGTGTGTGTGTGTGTGTATGTGTGTGTATGTGTGTGTGTGTGTTATTCACCTTGGTCTTATTCACCTTGGTCTTTGGATCACGTGCTGGACTCGTAATTGACAGCTATTTCCCTCCCGGATGAGAGCTCAGGGCTCGTATGACTGATCTATGGGTAATGCTGTGACCTTACACGCATACACAACCCGAACTCCCCGTCCACGAGAGTTGAAGTAACGACTCGAAGCGCAGCGATACTGAAATTATTTTCAGCCCTAGGCAGGATTCGAACCCGGACCTGCGTAGTGACAGTCGGAGACTTTACCAACCGCGCGCGCGCGCGCGCGTGTGTGTGTGTGTATGTGTTTAAGCGTGTTCGTGTACGTGTGCGTGTGCGTGTGTGTGTGTGGTGTGTGTGTGTGTGTGTGTGTGTGTGTGTGTGTGTGTGTGTGTGTGTGGTGTGTGTTATGCTTCCCCTCTCCAAGAAATTTGGCCTTTTGTGTATCACTCGCACGACCGACTGACCATCAGCATCGTCAGCAAAAGGAGATGTGACAAGTGGAGTCACACCTGCTGAGCCTCGACACCGTGGAATTCCTGAATTGTCAGAGGAATGATTATCGACGGCGCCCTCTGCAGCTGGGCAAAAGCCTGGAAGAAGCCTCAAGACCACGATTGGCGGAGACTCTCGCCTAAGAGCTCCTGCCACGAAGAACTCGACAGGACGACCGTCGAGCGGCCGGGGGTTCCCTATGGAGACGACTGCCCCCCCGGCCAAGTCCAGGGAGAACACGAAACCCAAGCCCAATGCCCACGTCAACGAGGATTACAAGAAGCACAGAGCCCGTTCAAGAGGTCCTCTCACAAGCCTCAGCTCCAAGGAAGGACGAGCTCTCCAAAATATATGAAATGCTCCTCCCAGCCAACTGCAAATTCTGCAGAAGAGGAAACAACTCCTGCTGGGTACACGATACCGAAGAAGATGACGAAGACGATGTCTCTACTTCGGTGATCGAGGAGCAAGCTCCTTCCTCCTGCCTCCAGGAAGAGATGAGCTCCTGGAGGTTGTCCTCGAGGGCGACTCGGAACTCTGAAGGGCGCCGCGAGTTCTGGAGGCCGAGCCCAGTCGCCCCTCAGTGGAGGACACCTCCAGCCTGGTACCGCACCAGGAGCGATATCAACACCTGGAGGCAGTAAATAAACCCCCTCAAGAAAAGAATTCCATGAAGCCCACAATGGACAAAAAATAAATAAAGCCCAAAGAAAGGTAAATAAGAAAATTTAAGAATAAATAGTAGAATAAGAATAGCCCTAAGAAAACTAACTTTCCAATCAAGGAAACATAGAAAAAGACAATATCTGTCCAAAATACAAAGGATTACAAAGGATTACAAAGGATTACAAAGGCGGAGCATGCCGACAGGAGACCTTTTGGTCCATATCTAGGTCGGATGTGAAAAAAAATGCATAGGTATAGTTAGATAATAAACAAACAGGTAAATAGTAAATAATAATAATAACATATAACTAATAATAAATGAGAATCAAACAAATGATAAATAATATAAGATAAATTATAATCATTACAGCATCTTACTTAGGTATTTATCTAAATGATTCTTAAAGCTTCGAACTGAACTACATTGCACTACCTGTGCAGGAAGTTTATTCCATTCATTAACTACACGGTTGGCAAAGTGTTTCTACCTACTTCCAAATTGAATCTATTTCCGGACAGTTTGAGACCATTGTTTCTTGTCTGATTCTCATTCAATGTGAAAATTTGGTCACTTTTGATGTTGTCAATTCCCTTTAGAATCTTAAAGACCTGTATCAAGTCACCTCTGAGTCTACGCTTTTTTAGGGAAAACAGATTCATGTGCTTTAGTCGATTTTCGTATGATTTATTTTTGATATTTGGAATCCGTTTTGTGGCTCGCCGTTGTACTCTTTCCAGTCTGTCAATGTCTTTAACGAGATTCGGTGACCACACGGAAACAGCATACTCCAAATGTGGACAAACTAACGATTTATATAGCTTGTTAATGAGTGATGGACTTTTGAAATCAAAAGATCGCGCAATCAGTCCTAGAATCTTATTTGCTTTCTCAGAGGCTGAAATACACTGCTTGGATGATTTGAGGTCGTTACTGATAATTACGCCGAGATCTTTTTCACTATCCACTTTTGTTAACGAATTTCCAAATAACTTGTAATCGTACTTACTGTTATTTTTACCTATGTGCATTACCTTGCATTTACTTGTGTTAAATTTCATTAGCCACTTTTCAGACCATTGCTGTAATTGATCTAAATCTTCTTGAATATCTAATTGGTTTGAGTGATCATTTGCCACTCCGCACAGTTTTGTATCATCAGCAAATTTGGAAACAGTAGATTTTAGTCCATGGTCTATATCATCTATATATACTATGAATAGAAGTGGCCCAAGAACGGAACCCTGAGGAACTCCACTTGCAACATTTTTCCAGCTAGAAGTTTTTCCATTTAA
This sequence comes from Oratosquilla oratoria, assembly GCF_046742065.1. Lineage (NCBI taxonomy): Eukaryota > Metazoa > Arthropoda > Malacostraca > Stomatopoda > Squillidae > Oratosquilla > Oratosquilla oratoria. The sequence goes on along the minus strand of NC_134796.1, from coordinate 14,767,322 downwards.
AACAACTCTCTGTTTTCGACCATTCAACCAATTACTAGTCCAACCTAACAGGCTACCACTTATTCCATGCAAAGCTAATTTAGTAAGTAGTCTTTCGTGTGGGACGGTATCAAAAGCTTTTGCAAAGTCTAGATATATTAAATTTATATTGTTTCTTTTGTCATAATTCGAGATAATTGTGTTGTAGAATTCGAGTAAGTTAGTCACGCAAGAACGTTTCCGTCTGAAACCATGCTGGCTATCATTTATCAAACGGTTACTTTCTAAATGATATTCGATAGCATCTCTGATGATAGTTTCCATTATTTTTCCTACGATTGAAGTCAAACTTATAGGCCTATAGTTATTTGGTTTCTTTTTGTCACCTTTTTTGAATATGGGAGTAACGTTAGCTAGCTTCCATTCTCTTGGGACATCTCCGGATATGATGGATTTCTTGAAAATAATTTCTAATGGAACAACAATCTCATTTTTCATTTCCTTTAAGATTCTTGGATGCCAATCGTCAGGCCCTGGTGTTTTTATTAACTTTGAGTTTATCTATGCACCTTTTAATTTTTTCTTTTGTTATATTTATCGTAGCGAGTAAGTTTACCCTAGACTTTTCACAGGTTTCAGTTTGGAATTCACTTTCAGGTGTTTTGTTTACGAATACCGAGCTAAAATAATTGTTTAAGATATTACACATTCCTTCATTTGAATATTCAAGTTGACCGTCAGCAGATAATAATGGACCAATGTGATTCCTAACAACCTTTTTATCTCTAATGTAACTATAGAATTCTTTGGGATTCTCTTTGGATTTATCAGCGATGTTCATTTCGTATTGTCGTTTTCTTTTTCTTATTGTCTTTTTTAAATCTTTCTGTATTGATACATAACTTTCATAGTCATTAGATGCACCCGAGCACTTATATTTCTTATAATCCTGTCTCTTTTTAGCAATACTTTTTTCAGTTTATTTGTCGAGCCACTTTGGGCGAGCCTGATTTGGGGGAAGTCTCTCCTTAAAAAGAATGTAGGTATGAATAATCTTAGTGGGTACATAAGATAGTGCCTTTCCTTTAAGCCCAAATTTGACTTATTGGAAAACCCAGAATGCATTTCATTTTTTGGCCCAAAAATTGGTTTAAAATCGGCCCTGAAACCAGAGAATTAAGTCACTACCATCACACTCCCACGCCGTGGGAAGTGAGAAACCCCTGTTTGGGTAAGATCTGTCAGTTGCGGTAAGCCGCTTTTATTTATTTATTTATCTATCTATTTATGTACCCAACACTACAAGAGTGTCTACAGTACTCTCGGTTTGGCCCATCCACCAGTGTACGGGGGCGGGATAGGAGACCGTTTATCCCCTCCCTCGCGGGCGCGCGCGCACGCACGCACGCACACACACACACACACACACACACGCACACACACACACACACACACACACACACACACACACACACACACACACACACACGCACATACACACACACACTCGCTCACACACACGACTCGGTGGCGCAGTTGATAGAGTCTCAGTCTGTCACCACGGCGGTCTGGGTTCGAATCCTGCCCAGGGCTGAAGTAATATCAGTATCGCTAGGCTTCGAGGTCGTTACTCCAACTCTCGTGGTGTGGGGAGTTGGGTGTGTGTGTGTGTGCGTGTAACGACACACAGTCAGTACAGTTATCATTAATTGTGTTTGATTTTGATCCTGAGACGGCAGTAGGAAGTTCCTATCTCGGATGAATAGAGTTCATAGTATATATCAGAACAACTACAATTGCCTACTTGTTAACCCGGCTAAAAAAAAAAATTGTCGAATGTATTTTCTTTTTATATGATGTAAGGCCATAGTTAAAAGATGGTTCGTTGCTCCCGACGTTTTATAAGTCTATAATCATTACTTTGAAAGGATCTTGTTATTGGAAGAGAAACCAGAAATTCTTCTAATGGAACGAAGAAGACTGGTACCATGCTTTCTTGAGAGTCCTGCGCAACCAATGAACAAATGTCCAACATCAGATCTTCCACTTTTGTCAATGTGTTTACAAAGAGAGACGCAGAAAACAAAAAGAAAGTGTGCCTTTAAAATTTCGACGTGGTGACGTTGTCCACATATTTTGTTAAGACCATAGTCAGATGATGGCATTCAGGAGATGTGTTGATGACTGTAATGATTATTTCAGATGAATGAAAGCGACTGCAGGGAATCAGGGAAAAATGTAGGAGGACAATAATTGTCGGATACGGATTAAGTACGAAGGGCATCAATTCCCAGATGACGGAACACACACACACACACACACACACACACACACACACACACACACACACACACACACACACACACACACACACACACACACACACACACACACACACACACACACACATACACACACACACACTCGCACGCAAGCACACGCACACACACAGACACACACCTACACACACACACACATACACACACACACACACACACACACACACACACACACACACACACACACACACACACACACACACACACAACAAAGGATTACAAAGGATTACAAAGGCGGAGCATGCCGACAGGAGACCTTTTGATCCATATCTAGGTCGGATGAAAAAAAAAAAAAAAAAAAAAAAAAAAAAAATCATATTAATAATAAATTAAAACTATAATAATGTAAATAACAAATAAAATACATAAATAAATGCATAGGTATAGTTGAATAACAAACAAACAGGTAAATAGTAAATGATAATAAATTGACATAACTAATAATAAATGAAAATCAGACAGACAAATTATAACAAAACAAAAACAAATAATATAACATAAATTATAATCATTACAGCATCTTGCTTAGGTATTTATCTAAATGATTCTTAAAGCTTCGAACTGAACTACATTGCACTACCTGTGCAGGAAGTTTATTCCATTCATTAACTACACGGTTGGCAAAGTTGTTTATACCTACTTCCAAATTGAATCTATTTCCGGACAGTTTGAGACCAATGTTTCTTGTCTGATTTTCATTCAATGTGAAAACTTTGTCACTTTTGATGTCAATTCCCTTTAAAATCTTAAAGACCTGTATCAAGTCACCTCTGATTCTACGCTT
>NC_134796.1:14749220-14751720 GCF_046742065.1 Oratosquilla oratoria | reverse complement strand
GAGCAGTCTTCGAGGTCCTGGCTCACAAACGTTCTTGTAGGTGAGGTACGCGGTGGCACTGGCTGGAGTTTCTGCATTGTATCTGTAAGATTAGTAGCATAATCTTGAACGCTGCAGGGCTGCGTTATAGGAGCAGATGCAAGAAACTCACCGGGCAGACGGAGTGGAGTGCCATAAAGAAGTTCTGCAGAGGAGTGGCCAAGGTCTTCCTTGAGGGACGTGCGTATACCGAGGAGGACCATTGGAAGCACCGTAGACCAGTTGGTGCGGTCGCGTGCTGTTGCTGCAAGTGAAGCCTTGAGTTGTCGGTGGAAGCGTTCGACGAGTCCGTTGGATTGGGGATGGTAGCTTGCTGTTCTGAAACGCCGGATACCTAGCAAAGACATAATTTTGTTCCATAGAGTGAACTCAAATTGGCTACTACTGTCGGATGTGAGGCTGAATTGTGTACCGAATCTTGACATGTTGGTGGTTATAAAAGCCTTGGCTACTGTGTCTGTGCTTATGTCTGTAAGCGGGATTGCTTCGGACCAGCGTGTAAAACTATCTACAAAAGAAAGAATATACCTGAAGCTGTCGGAGAAGGGAAACGGCCCAACGATTTCGATGCGGACGTGCTCGAGTCTAGTAGAGACTGGGCGTAAAGTACCTGAAGGGGAGATGGTGTGGCGTGTGACCTTAGAAGTTTGGCACTTGCCGCAGGTGCGGGTCCAGTGTCGAACGTCTTTGGCTATTCCCCTCCAGATGAAGCGTGATGACATCATGTGCTGCGAAGCTCGAATACCTGGGTGGGCGAGGTCATGTAAATGGCTGAATAAGGGGTACCTGTGGTTCTTGGGCAAGTAGGGCCGGATGGTGTCTGTGGATACATCGGCGTAGGGCTGAGTGTTGGTTCCAGGGAGCTGTACCTTCTTCATCTGCAACGCGGGGTTTTCCATCAATCGCTGCAGCTCGGTATCACCAGCTTGGTCTGCAGCGATGGCGGCGTAGTCGATGAGAGAGGTAGAGACTGCAGATATGTTGCGCGAGAGTGCATCGGCAGGACAGTTATCTTCACCTCGAACAAAACGAATATCTGTGGTGAATTGGGAGATGAAATCTATGTGTCGGAGTTGTCTAGGGGAGTATGTTGTCTTGTTATGAATGAATGTTGTTGTGATTGGTTTGTGGTCGGTGTATATGTGGAATTGTCGTCCTTCGATGAAATACCTGAACCTGTTGACAGCCTTGTAGATGGCTAGGAGTTCCTTGTCGAAGGCGCTGTATTTCTTCTCGGCATTGTTGAGCTTCTTTGAGAAGAAGGCGATGGGTTTCCAGGCATCGTTGATGTATTGCTGCAGAACTGCGCCGACACCTGTGTCTGAAGCATCTGTCGAGATGGAAGTGATGGCATCAGGAATAGGGAAACTAAGGGCGGTAGCATTCCCGAGTGCTTCTTTGGCTGCCATGAAAGCTGCATCAGTTTCGGCGTCCCAGTTGAGTACGATGGAACGTCCCCTCTTGCACGGCTTGATCATGGAGTAGAGCGGTTGGAGCAGTTGAGCGCAGCCTGGAATGAAACTATTATAGAAATTTAACATACCAAGGAATTGCTTGAGTTGGCGCTGTGTTGTAGGTTTCGGGAAACTCTGGATGGCGTCGCAGCGGGATGAGACAGGGGTGACGCCTGAAGGTGTGACGGTGTGTCCTAGAAAGTTGATGGATGACACACCGAAGTCAGATTTCTCGAGATTGATGTGGATGCCGTAGGCGGGTAAAGACTTGCTTCAGATGGTCTTGGTGTGTGGCTTCGTCAGGGCTGGCGATGAGCACATCGTCGATGTAGGTGAAGCAAAAAGGCAGGCCTCGTAGGACTTCGTCCATGAATCTCTGGAAAGTTTGGGCAGAGTTCTTGAGGCCGAAGGGCATTCGAACGTATTCGAACAAGCCAAAAGGTGTTGTGACAGCTGTTTTGGGGATGTCGGGCGGGTTGACCGGAATATGATGGAAGGCTTTGACAAGATCGATCCGGGAGTATACGCGAGTTCCTGCAAGGTGTGAGGAAAACTCCTGTATGTTGGGAACTGGGTACCTATCCATCACAGTTTGTGAGTTGAGGGCGCGGTAGTCACCGCATGGCCTGATGTCACCGTTGCTTTTGGGGACGATGTGGAGAGCTGACGACCAGTTGCTTGAGCTTGGACGAATGATACCTTGACGCATGAGGGCTTCCAGTTCTGCCTTGGCTAGCTTGAGGCGTTCCGGAGCCAGACGACGGGCTTTGGCGTAGACTGGAGGTCCCGTAGTCTCTATGTGGTGCACTACGTGGTGTTTCACAGTCGTGGTCGTGGAGTAAGGTTGTGTCAAGGCAGGAAAGTTCCTGAGGAGAGAAGCAAACTTGTTATTGGCACTGACGTTTGAAAGCTGGCTACTTACTCCGGTTGTAATTGCATATGTTTTATTTTATTTACAAAATAAATTAAGATGTTACAGTGAACATTGTTATTTATATTAATTAAAT
>NC_134796.1:14736720-14744220 GCF_046742065.1 Oratosquilla oratoria | reverse complement strand
ACGCAAGAACGTTTCCGTCTAAAACCATGCTGGCTATCATTTATCAAACGGTTACTTTCTAAATGATGTTCGATAGCATCTCTGATGATAGTTTCCATTATTTTTCCTACGATTGAAGTCAAACTTATAGGCCTATAGTTATTTGGCTTCTTTTTGTCGCCTTTTTTGAATATGGGAGTAACGTTAGCTAGCTTCCATTCTCATGGGACATCTCCAGATATGATGGATTTCTTGAAAATAATTTCTAATGGAAGAAAAATCTAATTTTTCATTTCCTTTAAGATTCTTGGATGCCAACCGTGAGGTCCTGGTGTTTTATTAACTTTGAGTTTATCTATACACCTTTTAATTTTTTCTTTTGTTATATTTACCGTAGTGAGTAAGTTTACCCTAAACTTTTCACAGGTTTCAGTTTGGAGTTCACTTTGAGGTGTTTCGTTTACGAATATCGAGCTAAAATAGTTGTTTAAGATATTACACTTTCCTTCATTTGAATATTCAAGTTGACCGTCAGCAGATACACACACACACACACACACACACACACACACACACACACACACACACACACACACACACACACACACACACACACACACACACACACACACACACACACACACACACACACACACACACACACACACACACACACACACACACACACACACACACACACACACATACACACACACGCGCGCCCACGTGTGTGTGCATGTGTGTTTGTATGTATGTGTACAGCCACGTGGCTTCACAATTCACGTGGCAGGAAACGTGACTGACGTCCACGACCTGACGCCCTCTGTCAGCGCGAGCGTGCTTGACCCGACCGAACCTAGCGTAATTATCTAATTGCGCACCACAGGTAACTTGCCCGCGAATATATATACCGGTTCCCGCCGCATGTAAAATCAGTTCACTCGTACCTTACAATAAAGGAGACGAACCCACCAAAACTTCTTTTTATTCGCCAAGTTAGCATCGCTACACTGGTGACCATTCGGAGTGATAATGGACCCATCTACCGCTGCCACCCCCGACCGACACCACCCCCGACGCCCCGCTGCCCGCTGCCAACACCGTCAACGAGTTGTCCTACAATCGTGTATATATGTGTGTAGATGTGTATGTACCATACTACCATGTAACAAAAATAAATAAATGAAAATAATTTTTTCCTTAAGGGAGAGCAACTCCCCATAAGCTTTGCTTCTCGCTCTCCCTTTTCAACTACCAATTTTATAAAAAAAAATGTATATATGTATGTCTAATTGTATCTAATATTGTTGAATGAACCTATAATAATAATAATAATAACACCGTCAACGCCGCCTCGTTGAAGCTGCCGCCTTTCTCAACGATCGATGCACCCTCCTGGTTTCGACGAACGGAGATTCAGTTCCGCCTGCGCAAAATCAACGCGTCCCAAACGAAGGCAGACTACGTTCTCGAGGCGATCCCCGAGGATGTGTTCCCACTCATCTCCCAATGGCTTGATCAACACGACGGCGTTATCCAGTATGACGTTCTGAAACAGTACCTGCTTCAGGAATTCACGCCGTCAGCAGCCTCCAGAGCCGCAAAAATCCTCCAACTCTCCCAACAGCCACTGGGGGACATTAAACCAAGTACAGTATACCTCGAGATGATGTCCATCGCCCGCCTCCCACCCACATCCAACGGAACCAGCAGGAACGTCGATATGCTTCGTCAATTGTGGCTCATGCGCCTCCCAGCGCCCGTCCGATCCGCCCTTGGCAACGCCGAGGAAATGACCACCGACGAAGTTTCACGGAAGGCGGACCATCTCGCCGATGCCCACGCCGCCGCAGCAAGGAGTCAGGATGTCTGTGCTACGGACGACACCACGGACGAAATCTTCGCTGCAGCAGCATCGCCAGCCAACAGGCGCCAACAACACCAGCAAAGGCAGCAACGCCGGACCACCCCCGCTCTGCACCTGTGCTACTACCACACAAGGTTCGGCGCCTTCGCCAAGAAATGCCAACCAGGATGTACATAAAAAAAAAAAAACGCCTAAATGGGTCACTGTCCATCACGGTGGCCCCTACAGGCGCAACGGGCCTCTACATCAACGACAAGGCCTCTAAACGTCGCTTCCTTGTAGACACTCGTGCTTGCAGGTCCATAATTCCTGCATCCGCTGCAGAACGCCGGGTCCCCAAGGACGTTGGCGTTAGGCTCGTCGCAGCTAACGGCACTACCATAGCTACCTATGGATGGAAAAGCCTGAACCTCACCTTTGGGAGTCGCCACTACTCATGGAACTTCATCCTGGCAAATATCAAGACGCCCCTTCTCGGTGCTGACTTCCTCGCTCATTACAGGTTACTGGTCGACGTCGCCAACAGCCGCCTTGTCTGCGCAACCGCATTCGTCTCGACGCCCCTGCAAATCGCGCCACAGCCAACCACGGTCGCCACCATCGACGCTAGAATGCCCTACGCCCACCTGCTCACGGAATTCCCCGACGTCTTCAAGCCTGAGCTGCGACAGACACCACAGACTCCAGCTAAACATGGCGTGTACCACTACATCAAGACGTCTGGGCCCCCGGTATTTGCCAAATACCGCCGCCTACCGCCCGAAAAACTCGCCGTCGCCAAGAAAACCTTCCAAGAGATGGAGAGACTAGGCCTATGCCAAAAGGCCTCCAGCCCTTGGTCTTCACCTCTCCACCTCGTCAAGAAGAACGATGGTTCCTGGCGCCCCTGTGGAGATTACCGGCGGCTGAACATGATGACGGAACCTGACCACTACCCACTCCCAAACATCGCCGACGTCACCACATACCTTAACGGCGCCAAGATCTTTTCGACACTGGACCTCCTGAAGGGCCACTACCAAGTTCTGGTGCATACAGACGACATCCCGAAGACCGCCATCACCACCCCCTTTGGGACGTACACCTTTAATTACTCCTGCTTTGGCCTGCGAAACTCAGGTGCAACCTTCCAGCGCCTAATGGACGGCATCCTCGGCGACCTCGACTTCTGCGTCTGCTACGTCGACGATATTCTGGTCTTCTCCAACTCTCCTGACCAGCACCTCCGACACCTGCGGACCATCCTCGAGCGTCTCCAGAACAACGACCTCGTTGTCCACTTTGACAAATGCAGCTTCGGAAAAAAGTCTGTCCCATTTTTGGGACACCTCATCTCTCCTGACGGCGTTCGTCCCCTGCAGGATAAAGTCGCCGCAGTCGACAAATTTCCCAAACCTACTATCATCAAAGCCTTGCAGGAATTTATTGGGATGGTCAACTTCTATCACCGTTTCCTCCCTAACATCGCTCAAACACTGCACCTACTTTATAACGCCCTTCACGGAAAACCGAAGGACCTCCTCTGGAGCCCCGCCATGAAAGCTGCCTTCGTCAACGCCAAAAAAGCCCTCGCCCGTGCCACCACCCTCTCCTTCCCTGCACCGGGTGCCCAGCTACAACTGTCAACGGACGCCAGCAATGTCGCCATAGGGGGTGTGCTCGAACAAACCCTCAGTGGCAAACCTACACCCCTTGGTTTCTTCAGCAGGAAACTCTCCAAGGCCGAGCTCAACTACAGCACCTTTGACAGAGAGCTCCTCGCCATCCACCACGCCGTCCGCCACTTTCGCCATTTCCTCGAGGGCTCCTCATTTATCATAAACACCGACCATCAACCTCTGGTGAACGCCTTCACAAAACAACAGGACGCTTGGTCTGCCAGACAGCGCCGCCATCTCTCCGCCATCGCCGAGTTCAATTGCACCATCAGGCACGTCCCCGGTACAAACAACCCCGTCGCAGACGCCCTCTCCCGAATAGCCATCGATGCAGTTCAACTCGGCCTCGACTATGCAGCTATTGCCAGAGAGCAACGGGAGGATCCTGAAACACTTGCCTACAGGATATCCATCACATCCCTTAAGTGGCAAGACGTCCCTTTTCACGACAACCACACCATCCTCTGCGACATCAGTACCGGCCGCCCACGACCCCTCATCCCAGCTGCCTTCCGACGTCAAGTGTTCAATTTAATACACGACCTGTCTCACCCTTCAGGGAGCGTCACTGCGAAACTCCTGAAGCAAAAATTCATCTGGCACAGCATCTCCAAGGACGCAAAGGAGTGGGCCAGATCCTGCATTGCCTGCCAGCAAAGCAAAATTCATCGCTACACTGAATCAGGCATCGGATCATTCCATCAGCCCCGACGACGCTTCGCACACATTCATGTCGACGTCGTCGGCCCACTCCCCCTATCGGAAGGCCATCGTTACCTCTTCACCGCCATCGATAGATCGACCCGCTGGTTGGAGGTCATCCCCATGAAGGATCGTACCGCCTCATCCTGCACTACAGCATTTCTCAGTGGATGGATAGCCAGATTTGGCCTCCCGGAACGCGTCACCTCCGACCAAGGAACTTCCTTCACGTCGCGGCTGTGGCACTCTCTCGCTGAACTCCTGTGTACTACAGTCCACCACACTACCTCCTACAACCCCACAGCCAACGGCATGGTCGAGCGAACCCACCGCTCACTCAAAGCATCTCTTATGGCACGCTGCAACAACGGCTCCTGGCTACCCCAGCTACCATGGATACACCTTGGCCTTCGGACAGCCATCAAGGACGACCTCAACGAGTCTCCAGCAGAGATGGTCTTCGGCCAAACCCTCGTCGTGCCCGCAGAATTCTTCCCTCCACAGGAGTCTCCCGAGAGCCTGCAACAGCTTCGACGCACTGTCGGTAAATTTGCCCCATGCGTGCCGACACATCACCGGGAGGTGAAAGAATACCTCCCAAAATAACTCCACACCTCGACACACGTTTTCCTGAGGACGGACGCTCACACCCCACCACTCACCCATCCCTACATTGGCCCCTACCTTGTCCTTGAACGTAAAGACAAGACCTTCCGCATCTCCATCTCCGGCAGGCCAGAATGGGTGTCCATCGACCGCCTAAAACCGGCACACCTCGACACTCCGCCCACCAAATTCTCACGTGCAGGACGCCCCCTTAAGCCAAGGCAAGTTTAAGAGGGGAGTATTGTACAGCCACGTGGCTTCACAAGTCACGTTGCAGGAAACGTGACTGACGCCTACGACCTGACGCCCTCTGCCAGCGCGAAGCATGCTTGACCCGACCGAACCAAGCGTAATTATCTAATTTCGCACCACAGGTAACTTGCCCGCGAGTATATATACCGGTTCCCGCCGCATGTAAAATCAGTTCACTCGTACCTTACAATAAAGGAGACGAACTCACCAAAGCTTCTTTCTCTTCGCCACTGTAGCATCGCTACAGGACGGTATACATACAGAAATAAATGAGAGGGTCTCATCATTAACATCGATGTACTTTGTGCACGACAGCCACCAAAGTACATAATTATATGTTGATGTGTCCTTCTCCTATTTCTCGTTTAGTTTCTGTATTTATGTTCCATTATTTTTTCTTGTGCTCTGAGGGAGCCTCGATGGACGGGAGCGTTTGGTGTTCCGATCCTTTGATTTCCCTGTGGTTTCTGAAAAAAAAGTGTGTGTGTGTGTGTGTGTGTGTGTGTGTGTGCGTGCGTGCGTGTGTGTGTATGTGTGTGTGTGTGTGTGCGTGTGTATGTGTATGTGTGTGTGCGCGCGAGGGAGGGGATAAACGGTCGCCTATCCCGCCCCCCTACACTGGTGGATGTGCCAAACCGAGAGTACTGTAGACACACTTGTAGTGTTGGTGAGCTTTGTGGCGGTGATAGGGAGCTTGTGGTTGTTGGGGAGCTTGTGGTTGTTGGGGAGCTTGAGTGGTGATTTTTATTTAGCGACTCTAGAGGCAGTTGCTCAAAGCAAAACAGTCCCATTAAAAAAAAAAAAAAAAAAAAAAAAAAAAAAAACCGGCTTACCGCAACTGATAGATCTTACCCAAACAGGGGTTTCTCACTTCCCAGGGCGTGGGAGTGGGATGGTAGTGACTTAATCCTCTGGGATTGTCGTCGCCAAGCAATTTTATTCAGCTGAGGGGAACCTCTTGGTTCCAGGGCCGATTTTAATCCTATTTTTGGGCCAAACAATGAAATGCATTCTGGGTTTTGCAATTAGTCGATTTTGGGCTTAAAGGAAAGGCACTATTTTGGACAAATACTGTCTTTTTCCATGTTTCCTTGATTGGAAAGTTAGTTTTCTTAGGGCTATTTTTATTCTACAATTTTTTCTAAAATTTTCATATTTACCATTCTTTTGCGCATTATATATTCTTTGTCCATTGTGGGCTTCATGGAATCCTTTTCTTGGGGGGGTTTATTCACTGCCTCCAGGAGTTGATATCGCTCCTGGTGCGGTACCAGGCTGGAGGTGTCCTCCACTGAGGGGCGACTGGGCTCGGCCTCCAGGACTCGCGGCGCCCTACAGAATCCCGAGTCGCCCTCGAGGACAACCTCCAGGAACTCATCTCTTCCTGGAGGCAGGAGGAAGGAGCTTGCTCCTCGGTGACCGAAGAAGAGACATCGTCTTCGTCATATTCTTCGGTATCGTGTGCCCAGCAGGAGTTGTTTCCTCTTGTGCAGAATTTGCAGTTGGCTGGGAGGAGCATTTCATATATTTTGGAGAGCTCGTCCTTCCTTGGAGGTGAGGCTTGTGAGAGGACCTCTTGAACGGGCTCTGTGGTTCTTGTAATCCTCATTGACATGGGTTTTGGGCTTGGGTTTCTTGTTCTCGCTGGACTTGGCCGGGGGGGCATTCGTCTCCATAAGGGAACCCCCGGCCGCTCGACGGTCGTCCTGTCGAGTTCTTTGTGGCAGGAGCTCTTAGGCGAGAGTCTCCGCCAATCGTGGTGTTGAGGCTTCTTCCAGGCTTTTGTCCAGCTGCAGAGGGCGCCGTCGATAATCATTCCTCTGACAATTCAGGAATTGCACGGTGTCGAGGGTCAGCAGTTGTGACTCCGCTTGTCGCATCTCCTTTTGCTGCCGATGCTGATGGTCAAACACACACACACTCACGCACGCACGGACGCACGCACGCACACACACACACACACACACACACACACACACACACACACACACACACACACACACGGATCGCTGAACCTTTCTGTCTGTTAGGGCACCTTCGGAGTGTAGGGAAGAATGGTAGAGGGCGGTATACATACAGAAATAAATGAGAGGGTCTGATGATTAACATCGATGTACTTTGTGCACGACAGTCACTGAAGTACATAATTATATGTTGATGTGTACTTCTCCTTTTTCTCGTTTAGTTTCTGTATTTATGTTCCATTGTTTTTTCTTGTGCTCTGAGGGAGCCTCGATGGACGGGAGCGTTTGGTGTTCTGAATTGAATTGAATTTTATTCGGATACAATCATACATACAATAAGTACAATACATATAAGACTCAATATTATACATAGTACATATAATTGTACATCCGAGGATGGCACAGAAAGTCAAAAGACTTATTTCCACTGTGGTCCTCATATAAAAACTAGGAAAAGATTGTCATAGTAAAA
>NC_134796.1:14726720-14729220 GCF_046742065.1 Oratosquilla oratoria | reverse complement strand
GCTCTCTTCCGGGAGGGAAATAGCTGTCGATCACGAGTCCAACACACACACACACACACACACACACACACACACACACACACACACACACACACACACACACACACACACACACACACAAACAAACATAGACACAGACACGCAAGCACACGCACACACGCACACACGCACGCACACGCACGCACACGCACGCACACGCGCACACACACACACACACACACACACACACACACACACACACACACACACACACACACACACACACACACACACACACACACACACACACACCTACCTCGTGGCGTAGTGGTTAGAGTTTTTGCCTGCCACTACGGCGGTCCAGATTAGTATCCCACCCAGGGCTGAAATAATTTCAGTATCGCTGCGCTGCGGGTTGTTACTCCAGTTCTCGTGGGTGGGGAGTTGGGTGTGTGTGTGCGTGTAAGGTCACAGTATTACCCATAGATCGGTCATACAAGCTCTGTGCTATCATCCGCGAGGTTAATAACTGTCGATCACGAGTCCAACGCGTGATCCAAAACCATAGTGGTCAATCAAAGGATTACAAAGGTTTACAAAGGTAGAGCATGCCGACAGGAGACCTTTTGGTCCATATCTAGGTCGGATGCGAAAAAAATCATAATAATAGAATGATAAATAAAAACTATAATAATGTAAATGACAAATAAAATACACAAATAAATGCATAGGTATAGTTAAACAATAAACAAACAAGTAAATAGTAAATAATAATAAATTGACATATAACTAATAATAAATGAAAATCAAACAGACAAATGATATAACAAAAACAAATAATATAAGATAAGTACCAGTCTTCCTCGTTCCATTAGAAGAATTTCTGGTTTCTCTTCCAATAATAAGGTCCTTTCAAAGTAATGATTATAGACTTATAAAACGTCGGGAGCAACGAAACATCTTTTAATTATGGTCTTACATCAATAAAAAAGAAAATACATTGGACAATTTTTTTTTTTTTTTAGCCGGGTTAACAAGTAGGCAATTGTAGTTGTTCTGATATATACTATGAACTCTATTCATTCGAGATAGGAACTTCCTACTGCCGTCTCAGGATCAAAATCAAACAAAATTAGTGATAACTATTTTCTTTTAGCTGTTCTGACTAGATACCCGCAGGCCCACAGTAACCATCATCAGTCCTCAAGCCCTCCCACAGAAGAAACATACGACTACTGACTGCGTTGCATTAGTGTGGGTGTTCCAATATCATCGAATAGCATCAGAAGGAGAAGGGGAGCAGTCGCCGGTTGTCAGTTCTACTTGGATGGAAGGGGACTGTACTCACAGATGACGATGTGGGTACCAACTGATGGACTCTGAAGATGAACGATGGGGAGATGATTTCATCCGATATCCATTTTGCAGGAATGCCAATGACAGGTACCCATCGTCAGTCCACGTCGACCATCATGCAGACAATAACGTTTGTTGTTATATGGATGAATACATACATACAAACACACACGGTAAATATAACAAAAGAAAAAATTAAAAGGTGTATAGATAAACTCAAAGTTAATAAAACACCAGGGCCTGACGGTTGGCATCCAAGAATCTTAAAGGGAATGAAAAATGAGATTGTTGTTCCATTAGAAATTATTTTCAAGAAATCCATCATATCCGGAGATGTCTCAAGACAATGGAAGCTAGCTAACGTTACTCCCATATTCAAAAAAGGTGACAAAAAGAAGCCAAATAACTATAGGCCTATAAATTTGACTTCAATCGTAGGAAAAATAATGGAAACTATCATCAGAGATGCCATCGAACATCATTTAGAAAGTAACCGTTTGATAAATGATAGCCAGCATGGTTTCAGACGGAAACGTTCTTGCGTGACTAACTTACTCGAATTCTACAACACAGTTATCTCGAATTATGACAAAAGAAACAATATAGATTTAATATGTCTAGACTTTGCAAAAGCTTTTGATACTGTCCCACACGAAAGACTACTTACTAAATTAGCTTTACACGGAATAAGTGGTAGCCTGTTAGGTTGGACTAGTAACTGGTTGAATGGTCGAAAACAGAGAGTTGTTTTAAATGGAAAAACTTCTAGATGGAAAAATGTTACGAGTGGAGTTCCTCAGGGTTCCGTTCTTGGGCCACTTCTATCCATAGTATATATAAATGATATAGACCATGGACTAAAATCTACTGTCTCCAAATTGGCTGATGATACAAAAATGTGCGGAGTGGCAAATAATTCCTTAAACCAATTAGATATTCAAGAAGATTTAGATCAATTACAGCAATGGTCTGAAAAGTAGCTAATGAAATTTAACACAAGTAAATGCAAGGTAATGCACATAGGTAAAAATAACAGTAGGTACGATTACAAGTTATTTGGAAATTCGTTAACAAAAGTGGATAGTGAAAAAGATCTCGGCGTAATTATCAGTAACGACCTCAAATTATCCAAGTAGTGTATTTCAGCCTCTGAGAAAGCAAATAA
>NC_134796.1:14709220-14719220 GCF_046742065.1 Oratosquilla oratoria | reverse complement strand
TTGAATCATGGGGACATGTTCATTCCTAGAAGATCGGGAATCAGAAGCAAGATGTCGTAGAACATTGAAATCTTTCTATTCTCGCGTTCAACTAAGTCATTTGAACTAGGGTGATAAGCAGTATTGCATTTTTTATTTGAAAGTATTTACAAATTTGCGAAAGAATCTCATTGTTGAACTCAGTCCCGTTGTCCAAAATCAGTTTTGGGTGTAGCGTAAAACGTGAGAAGATAGTGTGTAGAGTGTGTAGATGTTCGCTAACTGACTTGGAAGCGATGATCACTTCATGGAGGTATATGAACACTGAATGACCTATGAGACCTATAAATACTGTGTGCATAAGTCGTGTGAACACTGAAGGAGCTGAAACGAGACCCATAGCAAGTCGTTTGAAGTGATAATGACCTGTGGGTGTACTAAAGGCTGTCGGAGGCCTAGACTCTGGAGCAAAGTGGATCTAAGAATATCCCAACATAAGGTTCAAGGTCGTAAAAATCTACGTTGTTCTTACCGACGGAGTGGAACATGTCTTGTAATACAGGGATGGGGTGTCTATCTGGTACGGTTAACTTATTTAACTCTCTGAAGTCTACTACAGGGCTGAAGGAACCATCGTGTTTAGGGACAACAAAGAGGGGGAAGTTCCATTCGCTGATGAATGATTCAATGATGTCTTGTTCCATGAAGTCTTGGCTAAGGTTATCTATAATCATGCATTTGTCGTGTGGTAGTCTGTATGCGGGAATGTAAAGTGGTTTAGAGTTCTCACGAAGGGGTATATGATGCTAAATAAGATTAGTAACTCCAAGGGGTTCACCTAGAGTGGCAATGGTATGTTTGAATTTGTTGTAAAGTGCAAGCAACTCTGCTTGTGCATCAGGGAAGTCTATGGGGGTTGAAATGTGATGCATCAATGGGTTACTGTGCTGTCGGCACGTCAGAAATTGTGGTACAAACTTGAGAAGTGGGGAATTTGTCATCCATGACTTTGATGTGTTAGTGTCATTGCAATTAAAATGCAAGTATGACCTTTCTTTGACGTAGAGCTGATGGCTGAAAGCAGATAAATGACATTGATACGGCAAGTTTCTGGCATAGAGTACATCGGTTTGTTGTGCTTGAAAAACTCGTATGTGTATCCTTGTATACTCACGAGGGAACAGAGTCTTTGGGCTGATAAACACTGCATGAGTGTGTTTGAATATAGATAACATTTCCGAGACTGGGATGGATTTGATATTGAATTCCTCTAAAAGGGGCAATAATGTTTCCTCAGGCGGTGACAGATCGACGGTATTTACTGGGTGTTTTGTCCTGAGTTTTGCTGATTTGGACATGCGGGAGGAGGTAGTGCGTATGTTACGTTTGGAACACATGTTCACAGCTGTCAGTAAGGTAGAAGAGTTAGAGTCCTAGGAATGTGTTTGGGTGGCGGTGCCATTTATACTAGCAGCTGGTGCATCCTTGTCTGATGAAGCAGAGTGAATATGAATAGGAGGACTAGAATTAATTGACATTGAATCATGTTCTGCCTGCTTGGTCACACTGATGTGGTTGACTTTGTAGGAAGTTGCTGATGGCAATGCAGGGAGGAAATGATTTGCATAAATGATGCCATTTTGAAAAGGATGAATTATTATGTTATGTTGCTTCATCAATATTAATCCTATGAGGATATCAGCAGAAAAGTAAACATCAGCTACGTAGGTGGTAACTGGAATGGCTGGGCACTCATCTTTGAAGCTAACGTTTAGGGAGAATTTATCAATGATTGGGAATAGTACGCCATCTACATTACAAAGGTTGACGTCAAGGGGTTTCAAAATGGTGACACGTTTTGTTTCAGTGCGGAATTTGTGGAAACTGTGTACTGAAATGATGTTAATTGGGGAACCGGTGTGGAGAAAGGTTGTCAGTTCGGTGTTACTAGACGTAGCATTGAAAATTAAGGAATAGGAAAATACGTCTGAGATATTCAGGGTAGAGTTGATGATTGAACATTTGGGTATGGAGTGATTGTCCTTGGTGTGCACTGAGTCTTTGTATTTTGTAGTTACAAAGGAGATGTGTTACGTGAATGCCTTGCAGGAGATGTGTTACGTGAATATCTTGGAGGAGAGCGATCTGGAGATTCTGGTCTGTGTTGCCTCCGTGCTAGCAGAACACGGCAAATATCACTCGTGTGAAAACATGTACCGTGATGATCGCAATGTCTGTTTGGTTGTGTCAACGAGGTATTTTGGTTTGTGGTAGTATGTACAAAACATTTGTATTCTTAAAGGAGAGTGTTGGCGTGAGCGATATCGAGTGCGGGATGTATGTCTTCTCGTGTTATGTGAGGGGGACCGTGTGTTCTGGGCTATTGTGTGGGTGGGTGCGATGGGTACTGACTGGTTCTGTATCTGAGTGATAGCTTTGATCGTGTCGGAGAATTTCCTGGAGAATTCGCCTAGTGTGATACCTGGTGTGAATGGAGTTGTGCTAGCTTTTTGGAGTGTGTCTGGGAAAGTAGTCAAAAGTATGCCATAAGTGAGACTACGTATTCTAATGGTATTTTGTTGTTTGAGGCCCAGTCTAAGTTTTTGAGTCTTTCCCTGCGTTTACTTTTAAACGTTGAATCTATTTTGACCGCCTTTTCTTTTGTGTTGTGTGGACCATGATTGTAAGTTTTTGCCAAAGTGTATAGAAGGGAAAGTGTTCCAAGTGGCTCAAATGCTGCAAAAGACTTTTTAAATTGTTGTACGAATTCCTGATAATATGTAGGTATTCTCAAATAAATCAATCTGGATGACGTCATCAGCTAATGTGTTATTCTTATCTATTTTGGATGTTAGTATGGATATTTTAGTCTTATCGTCTGTGGCGCTTCTTCGTTTTATCCCTGATTCAACCTCAGAGAGGAAATTGTGTACAGGAATGTTTTTGCCGTTGAAAAGAGGTAATGTTGTCTCATCCTTGACTACGATGATATGGTTTTGTACTGTCATGGTGTTTTGAGTAGCAGGTGAATTTTCTGAAGAGTTGTTAGCAGAAGGAGTGGACAAGTTTGGTGTATTTGAATTGAGCGTAGAGCGGCTTCGTGTACAGGGTCGGTATGTCGATTCAGAGAGGGTTTTGGACACTTTCGTTGGCTAATTTATAAGAAAAATGGGTAGTGACCGTGTTGCTCCTAGGTGATATTGAGAACGGAAAAATATCTACTTGCCCAAGATGATTTCGTAGTGTTAGTTGATGAAGGTGATGCAGTGGAACGAATCGGTGGTAAGATACAATGCTGGAAATAGGGGAGTAATTGGTACAGTGTATTTGGCTGGTGAGTTGAATATATATATATATATATATATATATATATATATATATATATATATATATATATATATATATATATATATCTGTGTGTGTGTGTGTGTGTGTGTGTGTGTGTGTGTGTGTGTGTGACATGTACAAAAATAAGAGAAAAGGAGATGGAGCTTTTGCGTGGAATGGGAGAGGGAGGCGTTGGCTGTTGATGCCGTGACGATCATTGGCGCGTAGATGATCTCTGGCTGTTGGTGCAGTGACGTGCGTTACGCGATGCGTTGTTGGAGATGAAAAATTGTCCAAAGTCTCGGTGATGGCGTGGAGGCGGCGGGCGTCGTGGATGCTGGAGAATGTCGCGATGAGGGCTTCCCTCGTACGAGTAGTAGATGCTGGAGGATGCAGGGAAGCGATGCAGCGGTGCTTCGTAATAGGATGCCAGATGTTCGTAGTGGTTGTAAGATGGAGTGAAGCACTGGAGCTGTGCTTCGTAGTAATGCTGGGTGATGCACATCGTAAAAGTAGTGCTTTTCGCTTCGTACAAGGATGCTTGAATATGCAGGGGAGAGGGGTCTGTGACTCGAGTGAGATGCTGGATTTCCGCGAAGATTGTAGAGTTGGGAGATGGCTATGTTCAGCCGGAGTACTGTCGTAGAGTTGTTGATTCGGAGGAATGGTAGAGTTGTTGCTTTGAATCCCAATTCTGACAGCAGAATGTAGATTTGTAGTTTCTATATACGTTATGGTATTGGTGTTTGGAGAAGCAAAGTCTAAGCGGTGTCTTTTCTTTACTGTTCCAGTGTTCCCTCTGGTTTATACATTCATGTAACATCAGAAGAAACCTTGGGGGGTTGTCAGATTCTACATACATATAGAGAAAGGCTGCCACATTTACCTGTGATTAAAGTATGAAAAAGAAAAGAAAAATAAGGTTCGTCGCGTCGGATTGAGTGACGATGACAGGCAGCGGACGGGGATCAAAGATGGCCCATTATTCACATGGGATTCGTGGGATGGGTGAAGAATGGGTGTAGTCCTTGGATGGGCAATCGCCCTTATATGGGGGACAAGGGTTATTTGGTATATGTATGTATGTATGTATGTATGTATGTATGTATGTATGTATGTATGTATGTATGTATGCATGCATGTATGTATATATGTATGTATGCATGCATGTATGTATGTATGCATGTATGTTTGTATGTATGTATGCGTGCATGTATGTATTTATGTAAATATGTATGTATGCATGTATGTATGTATACATATATATATGTATATATGTATGTATGTATATGGTGGGGGAAAGAATACTGCCACCAAGTCTTCCCACTTGAGTTGTTAGAGGTGATAAAAACGGGATGGGGATTAGGACTAAGCATCCTTCTCCCTGTAGCCCCAAAGGGGACATTCCTAAAAAAGAGTAAAGGCACAAGAGGGTCTAGGAGTTTTCCAACCAGTACCCCAATGTATGGGTCTTTTAATGTGAGTGGATGTAGTACAGATGAGAGTAAAAGGGAAGAGATAGGCAGTATGTTTGTGAGAAGAAAGATGGACGTGTTGGCTTTGAGTGAAACTAAGTTCAGAGGGAGGGGCGAGTGTGAGTTTGGGAGTGTATTTGGGAGGTTCTCAGGAGTGAAGAGAGGACGAGGGAGAGAAGGGGTGACTATACTAGTAATTGAAGAGATAGGTAAACGTGTAGTGGAGTGGAAGGAGTTTCTTCAAGGTAAATGGGGATAAAGGTAAAACTGGGAAAGGAGATGTGGGTTTTTGTAAGTGCATATGGGCCTAGTAGTGAGACGAGTGTAGAAAAAAGGAGGCTTTTTGGATATATTTAAATGAATGCATACAGGGATTAGGGAGAAACGTCAATTTAGTAGTATTGGGAGACCTTAATGCTAGGGAAGGAAAGGAGCCAATAGACGGAGTGGTTGGGAAGTGTGGAGTTCCAGGAAAGAATCGTAGTGGAGAGTTGATGGTGGAGATATGTCTAGAAAGAAAGTTGATGATAGCAAATTCAGTGTTTAGGAAGAAAGTCAAGCATAGGTACACATGGGAGAGGGTGGTGGATGAAAGGGTGGTAGATAGGGCGTTAATGGACTATGTAGTGGTAAATAGGAGTATACTAGGAAGAGTTAAGGATGTACACATTCTAAGGGGAGAGAGTGGGGGGATATCAGATAATTTTCTGATGGAAGGTATGTTGAGAATGGAGGATAGATGGAAAAAGAGGAAAAGGACAAAACGTAGGGAGGTGCTTAGAGTGAACTGCTTAAATTAGAAAGAAAAGGAGGATTACAAGAAGAAGCTGAGAGAGGAGTGGGAGGGAGTGAAGGATAGAGGAGGAATGGGTATGGTTCAAGGATGGAGTCATAAGGTGTGCAGAGATGGTGTGTGGAACAAGGAGGATGGAAGGAAATAGAAGGAAGGGTAGTGAGTGGTGGGGCAAGGAAGCAAAGAAGATTGTAGAAGAGAAGAAGTGATATTTCACACCTTGGTTAAAAAATAGGACGAGGAAATCATATGAGAACTACAAAGTAAAGAGAAGAGAAGTAAAGCGTGAGATAAAGGAGGTAAAGAAGAGAGCAGATGTGAAATGGGACAAGAGTATGACAGAAAATTTTGAAGGTAATAAAAAGGTGTTTTGGAAAGAAACAAAGAGAGGAAGAGGAGGCGAATCGAGTAGAGAAAAAAAGGTAAATTTTGTAGATTGAGAGAGGATAATGGAAGAGAAGGCAGTAAGAGGAAGATAGGCAGAATGTTTTAGGGAGTTGCTAAATGTGAAGGAGGATAGGGAGGGAAAGATAGTTGCAGTGGAATATGCTAAGAAACTGACAGTGATGATCGAGGAAAATGGAGGAGAAATAAGGAAAGATGAAGTGAAGGCAGTTGTTAAGATGATGAAAGCAGGTAAGGCACCTGGGTTAGATGGGTGTCATGCAGAATGTCTGAAAAAGGAGGTACAGTGATGGTGGACTGGCTGGTGAGCTTATTTAATGTTTGTTGGAGAGACGGTATAGTGCCGGAGGACTGGAGGAGTGCCTGTATAGTTCCACTTTACAAGGAAAATTGGGACAAGTGTGAGCGTAGTAGTTTAAGAGGGATTAGCTTGTTAAGTGTAGTTGGGAGGGCTTATGGGAGGATATTGATTGAGAGGATTAGGAGAGGAACAGAGGGAGTGATGGGTGCGGAACAGTGTGGGTTTAGGACGGGTAGGGGATGTGTAGATCAGATCTTTGTGGTAAGGCAGATATATGAAAAACTATAGGAAAAGGTGAGAATGTTTTTTGGGCTTTTATGGATCTGGAAAAGGCTTATGATAGGGTAGACAGGAAGGCACTGTGGGAGGTATTGTAGATATACGGGATAGGAGGAAAGCTTTTAGGAGTTGTCAAGAGTTTTTACGAGAGTAGTAGAGCTTGTGTCAGGATTAGAAATGGAGAGAGTGAGTGGTTCGAGGTAAAGGTGGGATTTCGTCAGGGATGTGTTATGTCGCCCTGGCTGTTCAATTTATACATGTATGGGGTGGCGCTAGAGGTAAATGGTGGTGGGTCAGGGATTAGAGATGGTTAAAGAAAAAAGAGAAAGTGGGAGATAAACCAACTGTTGTTTGCGGACGACACTACGCTTGTAGCAGGATCAGACGGAGGGATTGAGAAAGTTAATGACAGAGTTTGGGAAAGTGTGTGAAATAAGGAAGTTGGAGATAAATGTGAGTAAAAGTAAAGTGATAAGATGTACAAGGGGAGAAAGTGGTAGCAGACTGGAAGTAAGTATTAAGGGAGAGAGACTGGAGGAAGAGGATATTTTTAGATACTTGGGTGGAAATGTGGCAGGAAAGGGAGGAGTGAAGGTAGAGGTAGAATGTAGATTGAGAGAAGCAAGTAAATGCCTTGGTGGATTAAAAAGTGTAAGGAGAAATAGAAATTTGGGAATAGATGCTAAGAGGAGATTGTATGAAGGAGTGATTGTGTCGACAGCACTGTACGGGGCAGAAACATGGAACATAAGAGAGGAAGAGAGAAGGAGTTTGAATGTGTTTGAGATGAGGTGTCTGAGAAGTATGATAGGGGTTACTAGGCTGGATAGAGTGAGAAATGAGGAGGTGAGGAGGAGAACGGGGGTGGAAAGGGAGTTGGGAGATAGGGTGGATGAAAGAGTATTGGAATGGTTTGGACACAGGGAAAGAATGAGTGAAGAAATACTAGTAAAAGGGGTGTGGAAGGCAGATGTGGAAGGAGCTATGGACCAAAAGGTCTCTTGTCGGTATGCTCCGCCTTTGTAATCCTTTGTAAGGGGGGAATGTCCGTTGAGGAAGGATGGGAGAGGACAGAAGACGGGGTGAATAGAGAATGGTTGTATATGGATGATGTTGTGATGCATGGGCTGAAATGGGTGAGAGGAGTGTGTGAGAAAAAATTGAGGCAACCCGAAGGTATTTCTCCCCGTCTTCTCATACGCCATGAGACAATTGCTCACACATAACATACAGATACATCTACCCGCCTCACACCTAACCCCACATGACCGCCAAGCAAAGCAACATACGGAATCCCACCCCGCGTCCCTTATAAACCACAGGAACTGCCCTACAAATACCTATGAATTCATTTTCTGTAAATAAATATTACCTCTGAAGAAGCCTCAAAGGCGAAACCGGTCAGGAATAAAGTCTCTTGTTCCCAATCGTGTCTCCATTCTTACCATTCATGTATATATATATATATATATATATATATATATATATATATATATACATTATATATATATATGTATATATATATATATATATATATATATATATATATATATATATACACACACATATATATATATATATATATATGTGTATATTGTTGAGACATTATGACATATTTGAAGAAGCTCCAAGCGAAACCGGTCAAGAATAAACTCGGTCCTAGACCCGTGCCTTCTTCCATCTTATATATATATTGCAGAAACCACAGGGAAATTAAAGTCGGAATACTGAACGTTTTCGTCTATTACGACATCCTCAGAGTACAAAGAAAGAAAAAAAATAGAACACAATATTTATACAGAAGAAAGAAAACTGGGAGAGGTCATAGCCACATAAAACCTTCGGACATTATACATACAACACATTTAATTACAAATGTATTCCGACTTTAATTTCCCTGTGGTTTCTGCAATATCTTTTCGTCACGCGTTATTGTGATTATTTTTGTTATATATATATTTATATTATTATATATATATATATCTATATATATATATATATATATATATATTTATACATATATAGTGTATATATATATACATATACATATATATATATACATATATATGTGTATATATATACATACACACACACACACACACACACACACATATATATATATATATATATATATATATATAATATATATATATATATATATATATATATATATATACATATATACTAGCCAAATTACCGGCGCGTTGCTGCGGGTTTGTGAAAAATCCCTAACATAACCATACCCCACCTAACTTTAACCGTTAACCCTAACCGGAAGATATATATATATATATATTTTTTAAATGAAATATGGTTATCCAATTACCTGGAGTGATAGGGTATCAGAATATATATGGTTATGGGGGTCTATCTCCAAAACCCTAGGAGGGTTCGTGAACAAACAAACAAACAGACAGACAGACAGAGGCTACTACTTTATCATATTAGATATGTTAAGACATTGTGACAGGTTTGAGGAAGGTGGAAGAGAAAGACACGGGTCTAAGGCCGAGTTTTATTCCTGACCGGTTATGCTTGTAGCTCATTCAGAGGATTGATACTCCTGGAGCTCATCCAGGAGCATCAATCCTCTGAAGAAGCTATAAGCGAAACCGGTCAGGAATAAACTCGGCCTTAGACACATGTCTTTTTCTTTCACCTTCCTCATATATATGTATGTATATATATATATATATATATATATATATGTATATATATATATATATACATATACATACATACACAATGTTTTTGGTATTTGGGTAGAAGTGTGTGAGTATTCTCTGTGGTTTTTTTTTTCGAGATATCATTAGTTCTACGAATGTGGTCTTGCACTGTTGCGGAGTTCTTCTTGTGTCCGGAAACACGAGATTTATGTAGGGGAAGGGTACTCCATCTCCAAATTTCTCCTTGGAAATTGTCCCCCTTGGAGAGAATGCGGTCAAAGTCGCAAGTGATGAGAAACTACGGGAGTCATCATGGAGGATTGAAAGGTCCTCAGGAGACAGACGCTCACGAAGAAAAATAAAAGTATTTCGACTGGCAGAAAGGTAAGATGTCTGGAGGAAAAACGGAGGTAGGTGAAGAGGATGCAGAAAATAGGGCAAAGGGAGAAGGGTAAAAGGAAAAGAGTATAGGGAAGAAGGAAAGGTAAAAGGGGAAGGATTAAAAAAAAGAAAAGAGAATATGTAAAGGAATGTTGGGAGGGGGACTTCGTAAAGGAGAAAGGCCTGGAGAGAATTGGAACATAGGGGTAAATGGTTAGAGAGGTGAAGCGATATCGAAGAGAGAAAAAGAGTTTTGGTCAGGAAGAAGAGTGAAAGGAAGGAAGGAAGAAAGGAAGAAACTCGGCTCATGAACAGAGAGCAGAAGAACAATAGGACGAAAGAAAGAAAAAGGGAAGAAAAAGGGAGACAAAGAGGCATTGATAAAAAAGGTGGA
>NC_134796.1:14696720-14704220 GCF_046742065.1 Oratosquilla oratoria | reverse complement strand
GAGAGAAGTTCGGGGCCCTGAGAGGCGTATATGAAACACAAGGACTGGAAAGGAATGCAAGAGAGAATAAAAGGGCATGGGGAAAAGTGGGGAGGGATGGGGAGATAGAATTGGGGATAGAAAAGGATAGGAGGGAGCCGAAGAAAGATGGGGTTGGAGCGAGAGGAAGGTGGAGGGGAGGAGAAGAGAGGGTAAGAGTGAAAGGAAGTACAGCTAGATAGTATGAGGACCTGGAGACAGATGATGGTTGGTAGTTGAGAGTACAGAGTAGTTAGAAGGTATCTACCAAGCCATAAAGTAGTCTTCAATTGGTTAGATTCGTCTTTCATTAGCCAAAATAATGCTGATGAGGGGCGCCATAATGTTGAACAAATTAATTGATATTTTTTCATTTCCCTAATTCGGTTTATCCTTCTAAAACCCGTTCTACACTGGGACGGTTCTCACCAAATGTTGTGAATTTGAAGAAGCAGAAGAAGTCTTTACTTACAGTATTCTAGATTTCCCTAAGCACATTTGATCAGTGTGTCGATCATTCTTTTAGGTTTAGTTTTTCTAAGTTCGTTATTCAGTTTCTCAATATAACGCAAAGGTAATTCAACTTTTACAGATTAAATCTTATTCAATTGAAATATACCTCCTCTCAAAAGATTATTCTAATTCAGTGGAATAGATGCTCTATGCATTTCCATTTACTATGTCAGATGTTATTCATATGAAGGAAGACTTTTCTTCCTTCATAGATTGAAGGGCTATGGGAGCACAGATAGAGAGGGAAAGAGAGAGAGAGAGAGAGAGAGAGAGAGAGAGAGAGAGAGAGAGAGAGAGAGAGAGAGAGAGATAGAGAGAGAGAGAGAGAGAGAGAGAAAGACTGAGAAGAAAGGAGAGGTTAATTTCTTCAGCGGGATGATGAATTCGGAAAATTTGTACTATTCCTATTATTGTATATCCATTTTCATAGTTTATGTCAATATATTCAACCTTAGGAATTAGGAAAGTAATGCGTAATTGGAAGTGTGTATGTTCGTATGTATGTGTAATTATTCTCGAAGTTTCCGTGAAGTCATAGTGATCGCCATTCCTGAATGCTTATTTAATTAACATTTCAATTCGTGTAATATGAAAATGGGATGAATGTGTAATAAGATATCTTTGCACATATATCTATATTATTATATTATTTTGAGTGTCTGTTGTTTTCTGCGTGAAAGGGAATAAATGGAACTAATTGGGAAAATGGTAACTTAGGTTAATTTCCTGCGTGCTCAGAAAGGACGCGTCAGTCAGTCAGAGAGAGAGCGTGTACTGGATAAGTAATAAAGCAGTGATACGTGTCCCGTGCCTCTCGTGCCTCCCTATTCTGAATGTTGAATAAAACCATTCAACTGTTGGTGACATTCAACACTATAATGGTCATGCCCCAACCTGTGGGTCTCAATATCGTAAGATTCCTTTCAAGCAGAGGGCCACTCCTCAGGGGAATGTAATCGTCTCATGGTGTATATATGCATACATACATACACTGGGGTAAGTAAAATGCACCGGACTCAGAAACAGGTACTTTAATCCCGACATTTCGGATCCTATCTGGTTTCGTACTCAGGAATTATAATTGTGAGGCAGTTTTACCCTGCTTTATATATATATATATATATATATATATATATATATATATATATATATATATATATGTATGTATATATATATATGTGTGTGTACATATATACATATATATATATATATATTATATATATATATGTATATATATATATATATATATATATATATATATATATATATATATATAAAACATGTGGTTTACTTGGAGTGGACAATGGGAGCCCTGTCATGAGGTCGGGCTACCCTCGTTCCTCCCGTCCTAGGAATCTCTTGCGATATAATGCGAGAGTGGACCCAGGTGAAACCCGCAGTCATATATCTCTAAAATCGCATGGCGGCAATAGTCCTTTTTTCATACACAACTATCTTTTCTTTTTCAAACAGACATCTCTTCCTCTCCTACGACTACCGATCCCACTCGAGTGGGTGGTCTGTCCTAAGTAGTCTATAGTCTATAGTCTACAGTCAAGCTCATCACGGGATCGCGATGGAGCGACCTCAGAACCGCTGAGTCTCTACACCGATATTCCAACGTCCGTTCACTCAACCAACACAAACACAAACTTCGTATGAGACACAAACATCTGACACGGCACGTCATACTTAGACCTCACCGTACAGACTACTTGTCGGCTGCTCCTCTCCCTCGGGTGGTGTACACAAAAAATCGTGTATAGCCGCACATATTTACAACGTAACATTTTACCAGGTTTGACTGATCGTGACAAGACGTGTCGTAATGTGCTGGGTTCTGTCTAAGTACCACGGACATGTGTCCGTCTGTATCCAGCGGTAAGCGTGAGGAAAGGTAGCAGATTCTCCGTAGACGTGCTATGGCTGGCCGGGTTCAGTCCTCGCTGGTTATGCTTTAATTTTATTTATCTGTAAACATGTTATGTGTATTTGAATATATATTCATATCTCAACCAAATATATCTAATATTATCTGTTTTCTCGCCGGCAAAATGGCTCCCTTTCTTTAGGAAGTCTGTTTCGTCTGCCGGAACCAGGATATGTCTAGCCCCTTATTTATCCAGTTGTATGTACATCCGCTTAGAGGAAACAACCATCTATGCATTACATACCCACAGAAAAATATCACAAACAAAAACACGATTACACTCACAAACATTTACATAATCTTTTTCTTCTACTGAAATTAATTTAATTTCTAATTTTCTCTTCTACTGCATCTCATCATTTCAGTTTACCTACCACTAAAAATCTTTCCAATTTTTCTGTCTGTCTCTACGACTGAGCCTCCTATTCCCTTTCTAACTTTGTTGGTTGAGGTTAAGTCGAATAAATATCCCTAAAACAACGTCACAGTTACATATAATGATTTCAGCCTCCATCACCAAGCCTCCTGCCCACCCTTCCTGAGCCACGACTTCACGCAATAAATACCCTTAAAAATCACCCGGTGGCAATAGCCCTCTTTTATGCAAAACTATCTTTTCATCTCTTCCCCTCCTACAACTACCAAGCCCGCGCGAACGGGTGGTCTTTTCTAGGTAGTCCATAACTATAACCACGCACATACATACATACATACATACATACATACATACATACATACATACATACATACATACATACATACATACATACATACATATATACATGTATACATACATGCATGCATGCATACATGCATACAGGCATACATGCATACATGTATACATGAATGCGAATACATACATACATACATACATACATACATACATACATACATACATACATACATACATACATACATACATACATACATACATACATACATACATACATACATACATACATACATACATACATACATACATGTATGCATACATGCATACATACATAAATGCATAATACATACATACATACATACATACATACATACATACATACATACATACATACATACATACATACATACATACACACCAAAGGACCTTTTCCCCCTTAAGAGGGAGGTGGCTGAATCACAGCATACACCCACCTCACACCCATTCCACATCCATCCAAGTCCATTGTTCGTCCCCCTTCTCCTCTTAGCACCTCGTGGATGAAAGGTCCTCCCTACCCCACGGCACACACTCATGTCAAAGGCAACGCACCGAGACATAAATTCTATGAAACACACGGTTTTCTTAATCAAAATTTCTTCACTGACTGGAAACAGCCCCACAGCGGCTGACAACAGTCCTTTGGTCCTTCTACTGTATATTTCTCTCCTAGATGAGACATTGGAATGCTGTCTCTTTTGTATTAGTATGGGTAGTTTCTATATCACTGGCTATTAGGAGGAAGAGGTTAGCAATCGCCTCTTGTCAACACCCCTTGCATGAAAAACTGGAGAAAAGCCAGCTGAAGCTGATAAAGAGATCTTAAATGCAATCCGGAGACCGAATGCCAGTCTATCGGAGATGTACATTCAGATAGAGATAAGGATTGATAACATTTGAGGACGAGCACCGTGGATGTGATTATTTCCGACGTCCTTATCATCAAGACATTTGTGCTCCCTGTTTTGCTGTACGGCTGTGGGACATGAACATTGAATACTGAATTGAAGATACGTCTCGATGTCTTTAATACCAAGCGCCTTCAGAAAATCGTGGGGTATCGCTGGAATGATTTCGTATCAAACCAAAGGTTATAATGTGACTTATAAGCTAGGCTAGTAAACTCACTATCCCAATTCCACACATTGGGAAGTGAGAAACTCCTGGTGGAGCAAAGTTGCGGCAATTTTTTTTTCTTTTCTTTAAGCCGATTTTGGATCGCCTCCTAGCCTGGCCTGGGGTGTTGGGAACCAACGTGACATAGCCCGCTACGGGTCCCGGGAATCGAACTCACGACCACCCACGTACGAGTTCGACACTGGGCTACTGTGTGGCCCATAGTCTAGGCCAGTAAGTATCATAATTATAATTCGTGTTCGTCAACTCCGACTTGGGCATGTGGCACACTTCCCTAATGTTATCCCACTCACAGGGTCGTCT
This sequence comes from Oratosquilla oratoria, assembly GCF_046742065.1. Classification (NCBI taxonomy): domain Eukaryota; kingdom Metazoa; phylum Arthropoda; class Malacostraca; order Stomatopoda; family Squillidae; genus Oratosquilla; species Oratosquilla oratoria. The sequence continues at coordinate 14,699,607 of NC_134796.1, read as the reverse complement.
CTTGTGGAAACAACCCTGTGAGTGTGAGGAGACGAAGGGGACGTCCAGAGTATTCATGGCTAGGGTAAGTTGATCGATCCTGTTGAGAGTTGATTGGAGTGGAAAAGGTGGTTGCATGGGAGTGTGGAGAATGGCGTGTGAAGCAATGCGCTCCCTTGCGTATGCCTCCAATTGATGATGATATCACTAGAACCAGTGTTAGTGGGAAGGGAAATGGTCAGATTTCCCTAATCTTTCCTAATCTAACATAACTTAACCTAACTTATCCTAACCTAACTTAACCTTACTTCCTAACCTAGCCTAACCTAAGTTGACCTAACGTAACCTAACCTGAACTAACCTAACTTAATCCAACCCACTCCTACCTGACCTAATCCAACCCGACCTATCCCAACCCGACCTAACGTAACCTAACCTGAACTAACCTAACTTAATCCAACCCACTCCTACCCGACCTAATCCAACCCGACCTAATCGAACCCAACCTATCCCAACCCGATTTAACCCAACCTACTTTAACCTAACCTAACCTAGCCTAACCTAACCTAACCTATCCTAACCTAACCTAACCTAACCTAACCTAACCTAACCTAACCTAACCTTACCTAACCTAGCCTAACCTAACCTAACCTAACCTAACCTAACCTAACCAAACCTAACCTAACTGAATCCTAGCCTAACCTAACTTAACTTAACCTAATCTCACCTAACCTAACCTAACCTAACCTATCCTAACCTAACCTAACCTAGTGTTATCTCCGTTGCTACCAACACTTTCAGTTCCTTTCTCTCCTTAATTACTGGATTTAATTCTGTTAACTGTTCCTTCTGTGATATAATTTTCGTTCATTCACTTTCTACTTTCTTCACTTTCTTTTTATCATCATATGATTGTAAGTCACTCATCTGTAGGCCCCATGCCTCTTTCGTCCTACTTAGCCAAGTTTTTAGTATCAGTATGGGTTGAATTAAACGTAATTTTCTTTTTCTTTTCTTCCGAATAATGTTACACTTCTACAACTTGTTTGTAGTAATGACAACAGCGGAATCCCGCCTGGGATCCTTGTACACCCACCAAGCCAAGTCTGCTTCGACGTCACTATTTAATTCATCCAATAACTTTGAACGTTACAAATAAGTGCCGCCCTTTAAGGGCGTGACTTTACCTCCGTGCACCAATCATTTCTCTCCTCCTCCGCCCTCTTCTCCAATCAGAAAGGCTATTATATTGTCTCAAGCAATACTGCTTACGCAAGCAATCTCGTTACGAAGCGAAGTGGCTTAGCGTTAACAATTTGCAACATCAGCACCTCTATCGATACCCTAGCTTGCGTTTACAAGCATTGGACGCTGAGCGAGAATATGCAACTCTGCAACTCCTTAGCTGCCATTGTTTTCCAAACATCTAAGTCGTAAAATTAATTTCTCGCCACCTACCCCTCTATCTACCAATTTGTCTACCTCAATCTACCAGCCTCTTACACCTAGCCTTACCTAACTTAATCCTATACAAACCTAACGTACCCTAACCTAGCCTAACGTAACGTAATCCTAGCCTAAACTAACCTAACCTAGTCTAACCTAACCTAACCTAGCCTAACCTAACTTAATCCTTGCCTAACCTAACCTAACACAGAACAACCTAACCTAGCCTAACCTAACCTAACCAAACCTAACCTAACCTAACCTAACCTAACCTAACCTAACCTAGCCTAATCTAACTTAATCCTAGCCTAACCTAACCTATCCTAACCAAACCTAACCTAACCTAACCTAACTTAAGCCTAGCCTAACCTAACCTAACCCATCCTAACCAAAAGCCCCAGGAAGCCCAGAGAAGGTATGCAAAATTGACAGTAATGTCGTCATAAGTTACCAATTCTAACCCCCGGCACACAAGGCTGCGTGACTTTTCTCATTATTCTTGGCTGTTGCTGGACATTCCTACTCATCCGCCCTTTAACCAACTATATACTTAATCCTTTATGGAACAGAGCAATTTGCTCTCACTCCTGGGCGTTTTCAGGAAAATGTGATGAATAAGGGAAGAGCCTAGAAGAAACTGATACAGGAGGGTGGTGAGTGGAGGTGGAAGCCTGTGGAATGATGAAAGAGGCTTAGGGAGTGGGAGGTTTTACAAGACGAAGTGTAATACGCGTCTTATGTAGTTTTGTTTTCTCAAAAGCCAGGCGATCTTTTTCAGCTCAGGGATCAGGAAGAATTGGGTCTCGATCAGTTAAAACTACATTCTGACTTGAGCTCAGTCCTAAAAAAAAATAATAAAAATGAATAAAAGAAATATATGCTACTGCATTGAAGGGGTACAGACAACTATATATCATTGTACCAAATTCCGAGGCTGAGAATTTGAAGAAAATTACTAGAAAGGAGGAAGGGGAAGAATAAGAAATAGACGAGAAAAGATGAAAAAAAAGGAGAAAGGAAGCGAAGGACGAGGAGGGGGAAGAGGAGGGAGAGAGGAATGGGGGGGGGAGAGGGGAATGAAGACCGATGCTGTAAAAGTAACTGAGACCAATTTCACAGGTGGAAGGTGAGGAGACCTGTTCACGATGGATAGGACAGTCTAGAAGGGAGACAGAGAGGGAGAGGGAGAGGGGAAGAGAGGACGACGAGAGAGGGGGGAAAACGTAACTGAAGATCCTGACTTAGAGGAATCAAGAGCGAGAGGGAGTGGTACAGGAAGCTAGTGAAATGGGCGTGAAAGCGAGAGAGAGAAAAGAGGGTAAGATAAAGGAGGGGAATAGGGGAGAGGGGATGAAGAGGGAAGGAGGGGAGAAAGGAGGAAGGTGGGGAGGGCCGGGGTTATGAGGAAGGGGATGGAGAAGAGGGAACAATGTAGAGGGAAGTGTAAAGGTCTGAAAGGAGA
>NC_134796.1:14689220-14691720 GCF_046742065.1 Oratosquilla oratoria | reverse complement strand
GGTCCATCTGGCTCGCTCCTCAAAACTATCGAGTAGACTAAACTCATCGTTTTGACAACATTATCACCCTGCGGGAGCTGGTGCCTGACTCACCTAACTCACTGACCCAAACTCCCAAACTCTTGAAAGACTCGATTTCTCGTCACTCAAAAAAACTCGATGAAAAATGACAAGAAACTGTAAAACTAACTGCGGGAACTACCTCCTCTTGCCTATGACTCGTGGGGGAAGACGAAGAGTAGTAGGAGTAGGGGGGGGGAGGTAAGGGGAGAGGGTCATTGGGGAGGGGAAGGAGCTTGGTGACCCAGTGGAGGTAATCTTCCAGCATCCCCACAGATTAAAGTGAAAAATGAGTGTGCTATTCCATCTGGAAAGGAGAGAAAAGAGAAAGAAAGAGAGAGAGAGAGAGAGAGAGAGAGAGAGAGAGAGAGAGAGAGAGAGAGAGAGAGAGAGAGAGAGAGAGAGAGAGAGAGAGAGAGAGAGAGAGAGAGAGAGAGAGAGAGAGAGAGAGTATTTCAAATAATTTGTTATCGATAACCAGCGTTTCTATCCACAGGAACTATATCGACTCATAGAAGTGGTAAAAGAGAGATTTCATGAGGGTTGCAGAAAGGGGGGACCGTAGAAGTTCAATGATTAGGATTCTTTTTTCAGTGAAGATTAGTCTCTAAGAGAGAGGGAGAGAGAGAGAGAGAGAGAGAGAGAGAGAGAGAGAGAGAGAGAGAGAGAGAGAGAGAGAGAGAGAGAGAGAGAGAGAGAGAGAGAGAGAGAGAGAGAGAGAGAGAGAGAGAAGTACAACAACACATGCGAACGTATCTGTATTATAGTGGACACTTGCAACAGGCTCATAATAGATTAGCAGCATACAAACATATTGTCGAGTGATTGATACATTTCTATAATGAGTAGTTACCTTATAACTAAAGGTTTATTGTAAGGAAAATTTACTATTGTAACACAACCCTTCTATCGAGTGTTTGATACATTTCTATAATGAGTAGTTACCTTATAACTAAAGGTTTATTGTAAGGAAAATTTACTATTTCAACACAACCCTTCTATCGAGTGTTTGATATATTTCTATAACGAGTAGTTACCTTATAACTAAAGGTTTATTGTAAGGAAAATTTACTATTGCATCACAACCCTTCTGTCTGCACGCAAAGTGGATAACTCGAGTTCGTTTCTTTCTCCAAAATGTAGGCAGAGGGTCTCTGCTGAAAGACATTTGATCAAATGAAAGATGAGCCTCAAGAAAAAAAGAAAAAAAAAGAGAGAGGAAAAAAAAACGATGAAAAATGAAAACAACAGTAGCATATAGGTAAGAATATAAAAAGGAAATAACCCAGAATAGGAAGAGAAGGAGTACGGGGAAGTACAAGTATAGGGTTGGAATAGAACGAAAAAGAATTAGGGAAGTTCAAGCTTGATGAAGAAAGGGTAGGCAAAGGAACAAGGGATACATATTCTTGATTTACTAAAAAAGAAAAAATAATAATAATCGGGAAATAAAACAAAAGGAAGTAATGAAAGTAAAAAAAAAAAAAAAAAAAAAAAAAAAAAATAATTAGAGACAGGGCGGGCTGTGTGACTGGCTTCGACATGAGATCTGGACGAGGACTTCAAGAGGGAAAATGTCCGGGCGGGAAAAACTTCACGACACACTTGAGATGGTTCGGCCACAACAGGATTAGGATGGGATAGTTCGAGGGATAACAAGATTATATAGATATCATTTCATCACACAGGTATTACAGTTCTCATAAGGCGATCGGATTTAGACGGGAAAGGTGAAGTAGGTATGGGAACAGGGCACATTTAAATGACTTTATATTTAGTGAACGTTTCTAACTGTTATTATACACATGCAACTGATATTTATATTTCCATGAAGCCCTTTATATTCCTTTAATCTTTCATGTATCTGTACAAGAGTTGGAGGAAAAAAGTTCACATTCAATACTCACAAATAATTAATTATCGATTCTTGATGAGGCATGTGTATGTGTGTGTATGTGTATATGTGTAAAGGTGTGCATGCATATTTGCATAGGTGCGTATATATGTATTTCTGCATACATACATACATACATACATACATACATACATACACGAACACACACACACACACACACACACACACACACACACACACACACACACACACACACACACACACACACACACACACACAACACACACACACACACACACACACACACACACACACACACACACACACACACACACACACACACACACACACACACACACACACACACACACACACAAAATTACTCATGGCGCAGTGGTTAGAGTTCCCGGCCACCACTATGGTGGTCTGGGTTCAAATCTCGCCCAGGGCTGAAATGATTTTAGTATGGCTGGGCTGCGGTTCGTAACTCCAACTCTCGTGGGTGGGGATTTGGGTGGGTGTGTACATGTAGGGTCACAGCATTACCCATAGATAGGTCATATGAGGTTTGAGCTCTCTTCCGGG
>NC_134796.1:14671720-14676720 GCF_046742065.1 Oratosquilla oratoria | reverse complement strand
TGGGATATGATATCACTGATGAGCTCCTTACCCGTATATGATGGAAGCTCTGACACTGGAAGCTCTTTCCCTTTATTGATTAAAAGGCTCAAATGGGATTATAGTTGACCTCTGGTCTTCTGTTTTAACATCTTGTAAAAATCTGTAAACACAAGATATTCTTTTAAGTAAATAAATTTATTTAAATATAAAAAATACACTATAAAATATGAAATCATGTTTATATAAATAAATCAATATTCATATCATAAAGCAGGAATATGAATTAAAGCACATATATAATGTACTTTGACTTCAATTTCTATGATAAATTAAAGAAGAAATCTGGACTAACACAAATTTGATTAAAAATAGCTAAATGGAATAGCGTTACTGCGTGATTCACTGTGTAATAATCACATTGGTATATTTACTTCTGTTGCTAAATTTCTGTAGGAGCACTGTGAGAAAACCAACTCCTCTGGCGTCTAGTAAAAAACTGAGCTCGCGTGGTTGGCCAGTTGGGCGACGTGCTGGGACGCCGAGTACAAGTTAAAGCATGAATAAAACTGATAACCTGTTCTGTTCATGTTCTTTCATGTGTGTTGTACAGTAGCTATAGAAGCAAAAGAAGCTCCATGTGCTTATATGAGAACAATATTTGAGTCAACTTGACAATTCATATTAATTTGCATTTGTTTTCTAAGAATATAATAATGAAATTTTAGGATGAAATTGATGTACGATAGAGCTATTCTAATTCACTTTGCCATACATATCTCACATTTGGGAGAAAAGGGCACAATAATTTCACTACCGAATTTGATTTTTCGCATTTTATGAAAATTGACACACCCTATTAGATAGTGCATATCATCATGAAACAGTCTTGTTTGCTGACCTCATTTCTCCTTTAAAAGGATTAGGAGTGTTGTATTGTCTCTGAGTTGTTCTGGTATCATAGTAACTTTTGTTTATTTTTTTTTATGATGAATGAGTGTATATTCATCCGCCATTCTAGCAGCTCTAGCCAGATAAAATAATTTATTTCCTTAAGATAAACACTAAGATCTTGGTCTAGTCGTTTTTTAAATTGTTCTAGCCACATTACTTCTCTTAAATTAGCAAACAAGTCTGTGTTTGTGACTTTCAGCCACCTATCTCCATACCTAGCCATCTGGAAAATAAATTCTGTGTTTGTATCTTGTTGAATTTTTTTTAAACTTCTGAATTTTACCCTATGAGACCCCGGAGTAAGTTCCTATACCGTTAGGTCATGTACTTTTACCTTATCATATTTATTTTCTGCTTCGTTTAGAGATGCATACATTTTTTTGAGCTCTACCTATGAATTTTGCTTGGACTAGTAAACTCTAATAGTTCCTATCTAATCCTAATTGGTTCAGAATATTTTCTGTTTGTTCAGAGAAAACTTCAGGTTCATCTTCTGAAAAAAAATGGTAGGACACTAGTGTACTTAGAAATCTTGAAGGGCTCTACTTCCATCTTAATAGTGGGTTTCATTCCAGCCTGGATGCGAGCTAATTCCATCTCCTATAGGGCATATAATGAAGAACAAGAAAACCACGATAACCTTAGGACACTATTTTTTTCTTGAAGAACATAAGAATAAAGGAGACTGCAAGAGACCATAAGGCGTACACTAGGCAGTTCCACGTCCATTATCACCTGTCATCTCCATCCATAAAGTTGTCTAACCGTCTCTTAAAACAATCGATAGTTTCAGCGTTTACTGCATGGTTACTAAGTCTAGTCCATTCGTTGACCACCCAATTTAAATTCTTTACTGCGACTCCTGTCCTATTGTTTTAACATGATGACCTTGTTTATGTCACCCTTGTTAAAACCTTCGATCCACTTGAATATCACTATTAGATCACTCAACACTCTTTGCCTTTCCAGGATAGTGTAAGTTAAAGTGCCTAAGCCTCTCTTCGTAAGGTAAATTTCTAAGCCCATGTATCATTTTGGTCATTCTCCTCTGTACTGATTCTAGTGAACTGATATACATTCTATAAGACTGAGACCAAAACTGTATCGCATAGTCAAGGATGGGTCTACCTAACGCTTGATAGGGTTTGATAATTACCTCTGCACTTCTATTCGTAAACGTCCTAGTAATGAAACCTAATGCTCTGTTAGCTTTATTCCTGACGCTAATGCACTGTTTCCTGGATTTAAGATCAGGACTCAATAGAATTTCCAAGTCTCTCTCGCACTCAGTTTTCACTAAAAACGTATTATCTAAGCTATATCTGCTTTCGGGGTTGTGTAGCATGTGAACAATTTGTTAAGATCATCCTGCAGAATCTCGGCGTCGTCTCCTGACCTAATTAGGCGTCCTATTTTAGTGTCTTCCGGAAACTTACTTACATCACTATTAATCCCATTGTCCAAGTCGTTTATGTACATAATGAACAATATGGGATCCAAAACCGAGCCCTGGGGAACTCCACTAGAAACACTCCCTCATTTGGATTTTACACCATTTATGGTGACCCGCTGTTTTCTGCCACTGATCCAAGCTCTAGTCCATTCTAACACTTTTATTTCTATGCCATGGGCTTTAATTTTATTCAGTAGTCTCTGGTGGGGCACCTTGTCGAACGCTTTACTAAAGTCAAGGTAAATAACATCGTAACTATCATTGTTATCAGACGCCTTATATACGTTAGTGTAAAAAGATAGAAGATTAGTCACACATGATCTACTCTTGGAGAAACCATGCTGTGGTCATCCTACCCATCATCCATGTGGGAGTATTAACATTCTTCCGTATTGACTTGAGGGGAATCAATTTATTTTGTGCATTTAGAATTGAAGCTGTTAGGTTACTGTACAATTCATCCAAATCGCTGACCGGGCTGTTGACCTCCCGCTTGTAAGCGACCTGACTCAAGGTGCGCATATTGCCCTCCGTGACTCGACCACTGACCGTGCTAATGACGTCCGGACTGACCGTGTATCTTACCTCGTCACAACCCCCTGGGTCGATCTCGTAAGTGACCAAATGTCTTAAATATTATTTCATCTTATCAAATTGGCTCTCCTGAAGTCTGGTACTAGAATGTTATTCGTACTATCTAATTTTCCCCAAATAATATCAAATCTTATTCCTTGATGATCGCTAGAGCCTAGACTATCTCCCACTTTTAAGTCATTCATTAGGTGCTCCTTATTGGTTAAAAGTAAATTCAGAGTATTCTCTCCCCTCGTAGGATCGGCAATTATATGTTTTAGGAAATTATCCTGCACCACATCTAAGAAATTTTGCGCTTCCTGGTCTACTAAAATTTCCCAGTCAATGTTTTTATAATCAAAATCTCCCATGATCACCACGTTTATGTACCGGGACGCCCTGCGAATTTCATGAATCAGGGGATCAGTCTGCTCAATGCTGAGGTTAGGAGGTTTATATATAACGCCAATAAGAATTTCTTATTCTTGCCTATAATCTCCACCCAAATTGATTTCGTACTATTCTCTTCTTTAATCGAATTGTTGATAATACAATTTATTGTATTTTTAACGAAAAGTGCTACCCTCCCCCCACTCCTACCAACCCTGTCCTTGTGAAAAAACTTATACAATTTTATCTCGATTTCAGGAAGGGAATGTCTATCAGCCATATTAATCCAGGATTCAGTAATAACTATAATATCAAATCTCTCTACGCATGCTTTACCTCGCAGTAAATAAAATTTATTTATTACGCTTCTGCTGTTTGTATAGTAAACTTTTAGTGTATCCTTCCGCCACCTGGTTTGGTGGTTCTTTTCACAGTCCCTCTCTGAGCTGTTTCTATTACCTAAACTATATTCCGATCCTTCCCCATCCCGACTCCCACGTGGTATTTATATATGATCACGCTATCAACAGAACCCTTACCAAGACAGCCCGCCTAACAACAACAACAGGATAGTGTATAAAGTTCCTTGCAAAGATTGTAAAAAAAATTATATTGTACAAACTAGGAAAAAACTTGGAAACAAGGATTTCCCAATATAAATATAGTGTAAGGTCTGTCCAAGAAAACAGTGCTTTATTTCAACATAAAGCATTAAACAACCATCAAATTGACAGGCCTAGGGCAACAGTCGTAGCAAAATCAAGGAGTTTACCTAAGAGAAATGTGATTGAATTATGTTTAATCTCAGGCACGTATGATAGAAATGTAAACTGGACATTTCAAATGTGATCTATTGTTGAACCATATGTAGTCAGGTGTAAACGAGGAAGGTAAGGTCAGGCACCTCATTAATCTTTTGTACAACCCTCCCTTCCCCTTTGTTGTTTCCCCCATGTTCGTGTTCCTTCCATTTTTATGTGTTTGATCATACTTGTATCTTACTTAATTTGTCTGAAGATGTAATACACGAGAGTACTTACTATCTACAAGTTTCTTTTCTCCTGTGGTGATACTCTCTCTCTCTCTCTCTCTCTCTCTCTCTCTCTCTCTCTCTCTCTCTCTATATATATATATATATATATATATGTATATATATGTATATATACATATATATATATGTATATATATAATATATATGCATATATATATATATATATATATATATATATATATATATATATATATATAGTTAGTTTTTTATTTACCAAAATATTTCAGATGTAGTGTATTCACAGTAACATGATCTAATATAAAATATAATAATATATAGAACAAAAAAAAAAATCCACATAGATAATGTCAGAATAGTTAATCCCATAAATAGCAATGGTAATAAGAAAATAGAATGTAAAAACATCAAGTAACAAATTATGCCGTAATATCATCGTAGGTATACCAGTCATTCTGCATAAGATATTTCATACTTCTCCATAATAAGTGCCAGTATATCATATCAATGTCACATAATATGGAGATAATCCGATTGTACTGTCGTTACACATTTCTGTAAATCTTTATGAGTTTATAAACATATTTACAGAAATCGACCAAATGGGCCCCTTCACCGAATAACAAGTTCACGGCAGGTACA
>NC_134796.1:14644220-14649220 GCF_046742065.1 Oratosquilla oratoria | reverse complement strand
TATTTGCAACAGATTCACCGACTTCTACATCAGTTACCATGCTTTCGCGGCTAGTGATCAATAAATCGAGTAAGTTTCCATATCTTGTGGGCTCTTTTACATGCTGAATTAAGTAATTGTCACCAAGAAAATCAATCAAGCGACTACCTATATGGCCATGTTCAAGGGTCATCCAACCAATGTCAGTAAAATTGAAATCACCCATTATCAATAAATCCCGGTTGCAGAAACTAGACAGTTCTTGAAATAACAGTTTGTCGTCTGCTAATGATAATGTCTTTGGCCTATATATTACACCTATATTCATTTTTTGTCCATTTGTTTGGGTTAACTCAACCCACAAACTGTCATATGCATCCTGTTTCACTTTCTCTAAAACACAAGCATGAACATTGTTTTTAACGTACAATAGAACACCCCCACCTTTCTTGTGGTTTCTATCCTGATGAAAGTGTTTAAATCCCGCAATATTAAATTCAGCTTCGAACTCTGTACCATTTAACCATGTCTCAGTTATTCCTATCATATCGAGATTTTCGCTTTTGACATACGCCTGTATTTCTTGAAATTTGTTCATCATCATCATCATCATCATCATCATCATCATCATCATCATCATCATCATCATCATCATCATCATCATCATCATCATCATCATCATCATCATCATCATCATAATCATTATTATTATCATTATTATTATTATTATTATTATTATTATTATTATTATTATTATTATTATTATTATTATTATTATTATTATTATTATTATTATTATTATTATTATTATTATTATTATTATCATTATTCATCATCATCATCATCATCATCATCATCATCATCATCATCATCATCATCATCATCATCATCATCATCATCATCATCATCATCATCATCATCATCATCATTATCATTATTATTATTATTATTATTATTATTATCATTTTTATCATCATTATTATTGTTATTAATAATAGTAATATTATCATCATAATCATTATTGTTATTTCTATATAGTTACTAATATATTTTTTTCATTACTGTTATAATTACATTGAAGAGTATCATTATCATTATACACAAAAAATATTGAGCGCGAAAATTTCAGTCGTCCAATTAGGGAACAAAGGCAATATTTGCATTATTCACGTTAGAATTATGGATAGACGTAGATTATTAAAACGCTTAATGAACAAGTGAGATAATTAGTTATTCCTGAATTCAGTCGAAGAAAAGCTATTTTTTTCTCAGTAGAATTTATGTAATTTGTGTGTGACTTAGGCTATCAGACTTTTTTTATTTTTTATTTTTTTACATTCTTCTAAGACATTTGGAAATAGAAGAGCAAATTGGTCAAAGAGATGGTTCTATGGTGGGCGGGAATCGAATTCACCAAGTCCTGAACTTAGGTCGAAAGTCCTAACCACTGGACTTACAGGGATCTCCTAACTGGTAAATCATCATTTATTACGTTCAATATCAGTGGGGTATTATTGGATATTGATAGGTTCTAGTCTTCACCTCTTATCGCCAATAACCGCGGGAAGGTGCCACTTAAGATAAATAATTAAAACTTAATTGCCTGATTCAACACGTCAACACTTCAACATTTCAGCAGCCTTACTCAGCTTGCTACATAGTGGTCCAAAATTAAACTTCTGAATTCTATGTACTAAACGCGACCCTGAAACCTAATGAATAAAAAGTCATTGTTTAACCTATAAGAATACAAGAATGGAAGAGACTGAAAGAGACCATAAGGCCTAAACTAGGTATTTCAATGTCCATTACCATCTATCGTCCAGATACATTAAGTTATATAACCGTCTCTCAAAACAGCCAATAGCTTCAGCGCTCACTATAAGGCTTAAAACACCATTGTTAATAAGGAGTTGTCCAAAAGAATTGTTACATTTTGTGTATAGTACCAAACAGAAACCTTATTTGATACCTCCAGTACATCCCATTTATTGACATGAAAGCTCTCATTTTGATTCTTTTATTCTTGCAACCGTGAATGAAATTGACGGAAGTTATGATCTTAAAACCATCGTCTTGGTGTAATGGTTGGCAAGTATTTGACATTCGGGTCAACATCATTATGATCATCAATTGAGAGCAGAAATCTGGGGTCGCGTTACTTCACTCACACACCGTAGCCAGCCTCCACGGTCTCCACGACTAAACTCACATGTCGCCACACTTTCTGTTCCAAGCAACTCTCTACAGGTTTGATCAACTTGTCCCAGCCATGAATTCTGTGGGCGTTCCCTTCGTCACCTCCATTGAGAGTTGTCTCTTCTCAAGACAGTTCCGTGAGTGGGATCACCATATGCCCATATAGCCAGAGTTGACGTTCACGAAATATGATGCTAAATGGCCTACACTGAGTCTCATAGGATTATGATGTAAAGTCAATCCAGAATAGAAACTAATTAGAAATGTTGACATTATAAACACATACATACATACATACATACATACATACATAAATACATACATACATACATACATACATACATACATACATACATACATACATACATACATACATACATACATACATACATACGTACATACATACATACATACTTACATACATACATACATACATATATACATTCATACGTACAAAAGCACACACACACACACACACACACACACACACACACACACACACACACACACACACACACACACACACACACACACACACACACACACACACACACACACACACACACACACACACACACACACACACAAACACACACACACACACACACACACACACACACACACACACACACACATACACACACACACACACACACACACACACACACACACACACACACACACACACACACACACACACACACACACACACACACACACACACATGTATATATATATATATATATATATATATATATATTATTTATATATTTATATATATATGTATATATGTATATATATATAAATACAGTATATATATATATATATATGTTCATATATATATATATATACATGTATATGTATATATATATATACATATATATGCATATATATATATATATATATGTATATATACATATACATATATATATATGTATATATATACATATATATATATATATATATATATATATATATATACATATATAGTATATTTCGGGCGCAGATTCTCACTAATATACACTGTGTTAAACACGACAGCATTTTGGCACTGATTAATCTTCTTACCTGCGCCAGATGTTAGTGAATAATAATTACTCTAATAAAGACTTTGATAGTGTAACTAAGGATTTACTAGAACGCAAAGTTGCTGTGAAAATATCCGACCAAGCCAAGACCGTCACTGTATTTTATCAGAATACTTTTTGTAGCTCTTACCGACAAGATGAGAAACAGATAAAAGACATCATACATAGAAATTGTAAGCCAATGGGTGATTATGATAGTTTAAGAGTAACCATATTCTACGACAACCCCCGTACCTGTTCCCTTGTTATGAAAAACAATCTGGCTGGCAATGGCGGCATGTTATCGAGAACCAATATTATATATGAATACCGTTGTACTTCTGGGGACTGCATATCCCGTAATTCTACATACATTCGGTTCGCGACATGCCAACTGAGTAGACGGTTGTCCCTAGATTTACAACAAGGAGCAATTAAACAACACCACCTCCAATACCACCAGGCTGTAATTGATAGGGAGACTATCGTGAAAACACTAAGATAGTCGCACATTGAAACAAAATAAAGGAATTAAAATGCTTGAAGCTTTCCACATAAGGGAAAGAGCTCCAATAATCAATATTCAATCCAACATGATTTCTGTCATCCCGCTATTTGATTCTTCCTCTAGATTTGAAGCCCAAAGACAGCAACATCCACCTCCTTCCTCTCTCCCTCCTCCACCTCACCAACCCCCTCTTGACCAGCGGGGTGTCCCTGTGAGACGACCTATCCTACCTGACTAACCCCCCTCTCCCTCCCCCTTCCCCTCCCCCTCTAGGGCGAAGTGTCCGCCTACGCAGAGGGTCAAGATCCTTCCAGCGTTTCCAAGCGGCCTATATTTAATCCATGTTGTCTGTACATTTTTGTCAATTGTATATCATGTAGCTTTGTAAAAGTGTGACTTAATTCTTGTAAACTATTATGAAGAAGACCCCCTGAAGTCGAAGCGTCAAATTAAATATGGAAAACGATGGAAGCATTGTATTTGCCCACCCCCCTGAAATGAGGTCTACTGTGAGAAAAAATGAAAATCTCAGTAAGAAGATTAATCAGTACCAAAATGCTGTCATGTTTAACACAGTATATATATATATATATATATATACATATATGTAAATATATATGTATATATATATATATATATATATATATATATATATATACATATATGTATGTATATATATATGTATATTAGTGAATTTAGGGAGCAGGTTTTCATCGATACATTTTCTATTAAAAATCACTGCATACTCTGCATTGGTGATCTTCTTCTTTAGACTTTCTATTCTCCTGAGTATTTTCTTCTCTGAAGCAGGGAGAGAAAATATAATATTTCCGAACGAGTCCATGTTTGGAAATGAAAAAACAACAGTTAACGACGTTTTGCCTACATATTAGGCATCTTGTGGTAATTTTATTGAAAACATTCCTTACAAGATTATAAATACAGAAATGAAGACATTAAGGAGAGGCCAATGGTAACATGAGTCATGTTCTATGGGTAACACGGGATGCTCCGAAGAGTTCTAACTTTAGTACCACAGCATTCCTTTTGAAATAAGGACTACTCTCCAATCCCACATAAAAGCATGTGACTCTTTTCCAAGGGGTATTGCTAAATTCCCTAATGTTTTGATTGCAAAAACTTCATGCAGTCAGGGCCCAGTATCCTGTACAGGGGTAGGGCGTTAGTGGTAGTGATAAAGGGTGGTCCAAAAGTCATTGATGGGATTTAATTTTCAATAACCTCCC
>NC_134796.1:14616720-14621720 GCF_046742065.1 Oratosquilla oratoria | reverse complement strand
TATATATATATATATATATATATACATATATATATATGTATATGTATATATATATATATCATATATATACATATATATATACTGTATATATATACATATATGTATATATATATACGCATATATATATATATATATATATATATATGATATGTGTGTGTGTGTGTGTGTGTGTGTGTGTGTTGGTGTGAGTGTGTGTGTGAGTGGGTGTGTTGTGTGTGTGTGTGTGTGTGTGTGTGTGTGTGTGTGTGTGTGTGTGTGTGTGTGTGTGTGTGTGTGTGTGTGTGTGTGTGTGTGTGTGTGTGTGTGTGTGTGTGTGTGTGTGTGCATTCATATGATGTCATGCTACACTTCCTGTGTATTCGCTTTTGGGTATTCTGGCAAAACACCCTTTCGTGCTAATATTATGCAGAAACTTCCAAGCCTTCAGACCTTGAGGCCTTTTGTCGGTTAAGACATTAAACTGGTCAAGGTGAGCCATGACACGCCTATTTATGATAAATAGCTTGTCATAACCAGACATAAAAAAACGCATCTCTAATCGTTCTTCTGTGTTCCTTCATTTGCTGTTACCCGTGGGAAAAATAAAAGTGGCTGAGTCGAAGTGAATTTGACGACCATGTTATCGATTGCGGCTTGTTGTGCCCAAACTTTATTGGTAATCTCTTAGATTACCTGACAGTAACAAGAGCGTTTTCAAAAGCGGCTTACTGAGATCAAAGATGAAGAATAGCCCAAGGGTACAACTATACATGGCGTGGAAGGAGCATCTGTCCTGAGTACTTGTGATCTCATTAAAAGATAGAAGAATGTAATTTCCATTATCTTCATTAATTGCCCCCCAAAAAAATTGCTCATTGACCTTTATGTATTTGTTGGATCTTTTTGAAAAGAAATTTGTATTTGTTCCTCAACAAGGGTAACTGTTCTGACCTCCCGACGAATAACCAGTCCCATGGGACCAAACAACCGCTAATCGAGTCACCTGTCGCTAACCAATTTAATTTTTTTCTCTCCTTCCTTCCTCTCGGTTTACTTCCTGTGTTTGTTTGGGCAGATGGAAGACAGATACGCTTGGTTGATGGCTATTATTCTGTATTTAGGAAGGAGTACATAGCCACTTAAGTAATTTCTATCCAATGTTCAACACAGTTCAATATGGGAGAAAAGACTATTCCCTTCTTTAATCACAGTTAGGTTGAATTATATAAGTGTAGAACAACAATGAAGGTAAACTTGTATATATCAATAGCTTATCTTATGCTTCCATCTATCGGAATAATGCGGAATTTGATACAGGAATACATTACATCTGTTGTTGGCAGCCTTATTGTGGCTGTCCTTGCAGGTGAAGGTTTCATTTTCTAATGTGATACTTAAGCAGGATTCGCATGTATGTCGAAGACCACACATGCACGGACATACACACACACACATACATACATACATACATACATACATACATACATACATACATACATACATACATACATACATACATACATACATACATACATACATACATACGAACATACATACATGCATACATACATACATACATACATACATACATACATACATACTTACATACATACATACATACATACATAAATACATACATACATACATACATACATACATACATACATACATACATACATACATACATAAATACATACATACATACATACATACATACATACAAACATACATACACACATACATACATACATACAAACATACATACACACACACGCACACACACACACACACACACACACACACACACACACACACACACACACACACACACACACACACACACACACACACACACACACACACACACACACACACACACACACACACACACGCGCGCGCGCGCACTGCACTATACCAGGTATTTGTATCACTTTCGTTGTTACGCGTGCTAGATGTGTGTGGTGATCGCGCTGCACATCGCGCTATGGATGCTGCATTTACGGTGGACGAGATTCTGCCGCAGCAGTAAAGGTGCGATGAGGAGCCGAAGCCGCAATAATGGAAGTAGTCTCGACATCAGTATAGAGGACATCAAAGTGGTGTTTAGATGGACGTTAGGGGCGTCTCTTGAGGTGGTTCGGGAAATAATTGTGACCCTAAAGGGCATTCGGCGGCGGCAGAGTAGGCTGCCACACTGGAAGAAGCCACAAAGGCAAAAGAGAGGGGAGGGAAAGATAGATGGATATATAGAGATACAGTGATAGATTGACTGATAGAGAGAGAAAATGAGAGAGAGAGGGGGGAGGGGGAGAGAAAGAGACAGAAAGAGAGATGGAGATAGATAAATAGAGAGGGGGGTGGAGGATACTGGGTCAATAAGGAAAAGTGGATGATTTCGAAGATGAGGTGAATGACAAAGCCATCAAAGGTGAACAAATAGCGAAAGAAAAAGAATGAAATATGACGAGGAGGGGCAGGAAGGAAAGTGGGAAGAAAAAGAAGAGAAAAGTAAAAGAAAAGATCTTCAAGAGAGTGTAAGGAAAAAAGAAAGTGGAGATTGAAGTGGTACAGGCAGCAGAAAGAATTGTAAGAAAGCCTTCGACCAGATTACAAGAAAGGAAAGGAAGATAAACGAGGCCTGGAGGAAGAGAGGTGCGAGTTGGATTGATAGAAAGGTGGGATGTCGATTGACGAAAGAAAAGAATGGGCTCAAGTAGATCCATAGGTCAGCTAACTGGAACTGGGAAGGTCGATGTAGACGAGATAACGTAATATCAAGATATTTTCCTTTTGTAAATTAAATACTGAGGGTTCTGCAAATACAGATACTTAAAGGAAGGTTGAAGATCTGTACAAGACGAAATTAGAATAATTGAAGATGATAGGGGAGGTAAGGAATACATGTTATACATGAACATATACACATACATATATACATAAATATACTTATGCATACACTATACATATGTACATCACACATATAGACATGTATACATACATACATGGATACATACATATATACATACATATGTACATACTCGTGCATACATACATATATACATACATATATACATATATTCATACATACATACATACATACATACATACATACATACATACATACATACATACATACATACATACATACATATACACATACATGCATACATACATACATACATACATACATACATGCATTCATACATACATACATACATACATACATACATACATACATACATACATACATACATACATACATACATACATACACACATGCATTCATACATACATACATACATACATACATACATACATACATACATACATACATACATACATACATACATTCATATGTTATCATCTCCCTTCGATGCCTAGCGTACACACGCGCGCACGCACACATATGCTACGAAAGGTTACTCCGATGCCGTCGAGGATCTCTTGAGAGAAAAGTCAATTGTTCGAGTGACTCAGCTCACCAACTTTTCCTGGCGACGCCCGTTAGCGAAGAATAGACTCAGTAGTGCATCTCGGGTGAAGCCACCTGAAGCCCTCTACTTGAAAAAGAAACACCTGCGAGGACAAAAGCCTAACCCGGCGCTTCTCGCCGTCGCTCAACCCTGTAAATAATGTACATGAAAAAGGTTTCTGGCAATCCTTCGATGTTTGAACGGAGCTTACCTTGTACTTGTAGACCAGAAAGCTGTCTGGTCCAGTCAAGTACAGAAAACTACCAGACTTTAATTCACCAATGTAGAGTTAAACTTACTCTCTACATTCTGGTGGCAGCGGTGGGATTCGAACCCACGCCTCCATAATATCATCTTTTACTCTGCTCAACATGGCATCATTTACGCTAATCATTTCCTCCTTGCATTGCCATCAGCAAATACCCACAAAGTCAACCATATCAACGTGGCCGAGCATGCAGAACTTGATTCGTCAATTAATTCTAGCCCGATTGCTCAAATTCACTCTGCTTTATCACACGAGGATGCGCCAGATGTTAACCCAAATGGCACCGCCACACACACAACCCCACGACTCTACCTCTATCATTTCACTACCAGCTGTATACAAGCATTCCAAGAGAAGCAGACGCACTAACTAATCTCGCATGTCCAAAGCAGCCAAACTCAGGGCAAAACACCCAGTAAATACCATTGATTTTACATTGTTTATATCCTCAACTACACACCCACCTCGACGCTTTCCCTCAAGTTCTCTGGACCCTATCGTATCATTGGGGATGAGTCAATGAACAAAGTTAAAACACTCAGTTTGCACGCAATGGAGACTGTCATCCACAAAGATCATATCAAGAGTTCCCCGCGGCCTTGACATAGAGACCGTCCCTTCACAGACTCACACTATCACTGCAATAGAGGACCATCACCAAGTCTCTCAACCAAAACCTCCAGTTCCCCTTCTACTTTCCGATATTCATACAATTAAGTATATTTCCTTTTGTTCAAGGTTGTTTACCGATACCGCCATTACTATACAATTTTGTGTATATATCTTCATGCCAAGGTCGTGCAACAGGCCTTGCATTCTTTTGTTTTGTTTTCTCTTTCATAGTCCTTATCTCACTGGTGTCAGTGAGAGATAGCGGGCCGAGACATGTTATCATCTCCTGTTATCTCCCTTTGATGCCTAGCGTGCACATGCACGCGCGCATACATATGCTACGAAATGGTACTCCGACGCCGTCGCTGATCTCCAAATGGAAAAGTCAATTGTCCGAGTTACCCAGCTCACCAACTTTTCCTGGCGACGCCCCTTAACGAAGAATAGACTAAGTGCATCTCGGGTGAAGCCACCTGAAGCCCTCTACTTGAGCAAAGAAACACTGCGCGGACAAAAGCCTAACCCGGCGCTTTTCGCCGTCGCTCAAGTCGAAATGAAGAAGAACGGAGCTTACCTTGTATTTGTAGACCAGAAGGCTGTCTGGCACAGTTAAGTACAGAAGACTACCAGACTTTAACTCACCAATGTAGAATTAAACATATTCTCTA
>NC_134796.1:14586720-14611720 GCF_046742065.1 Oratosquilla oratoria | reverse complement strand
CTTAACTTAGCCTAATGTAACCTTACCTAACGTAATCTAGCTTAAATCAGCTTGACTTAACATTATGAGGGTGATAATGACTCATGTGGGCAATTAGAAAGGATCAACAATCCTCCACATCTCAACCTATTTTAACCTTATCTGACTGAACCTAACCTAGCCTAATGTAACCCTACCTAACGTTATCTAGCTTAAATCAGCTTGACTTAACATTATAAGGGTGATAATGGCTCATGTGGGCAATTAGAAAAGATCAACAATCCTCCACATCTAAACCTATTTTAACCTTATCTGACTGAACCTAACGTAGCCTAATGTAACCTTACCTAACGTAATCTAGCTTAAATCAGCTTGACTTAACATTATGAGGGTGATAATGGCTCATGTGGGCAATTAGAAAGGATCAACAATCCTCCACATCTCAACCTATTTTAACCTTATCTGACTGAACCTAACCTATCCTAATGTAACACTGCCTAACGTAATCTAGCTTAAATCAGCTTAACTTAACATTATTTAACCTACCTAACCTAATATAACCTAATCAATTCGAGTCGAATCCCAGCAAATCTTACTTTTATCCGAAATACAAAAATTACTTTCACGAGATGTAGTAATGATTCCTTTTGGGTAACAATTCTTCAGATTAGCCAAGTATGCGGCCACGTAAGATGGGTCAAACAAGTCGTAGGCTGTTTCCTACTGATGTGTGTAGCCATAATTCTCGTAGTACTTAAGATTTTAGATGTGAATTCAGTGTAATGAAGAAGCTTGGAGTGGTCTGAGTGACGCGGAGTGGCTTGGGCCCAATCCAAAGGTGGAAAGGTTGGGGCAAGAGAGTGAAAAGCGGTTGTCGAATAGTACTATACTCCATATCAAGATAGAATCGTCTAACATTTAAGAGAATAAAACATGTAAAATATGTTACAGTGTAGAGATTACGTAACCCTAAACAACATGGCCAAAAGGAGATTATTTCACTTAACTTGAGATACACATCCATTAATTATTTTGTACTTTAGAATATTGATTCGTAGGCAAATGTCAGTGAGCTTTGTATGCTGGAAATATAGATATCTACTAGGTGAGATTTGAAGAAAAAAAATGCGGGGCTGATACAAGACAACAGTGAGCATTATTTCTTGTGCAAATGGTTCCTGAGAGCCAAGTGCTAGGGTATGTATGCATTCCTCACAAGTCCTCCTCTACTTTAAACTTTCTACTATTTGCCTCAGGTAATCCACATTTTGCGATCCATTACCCCTAGGCAGAAGCTCTTAAACGTTCACGTTAACCGACTTTAGCTAACATTAGCTACATTAAAGTGAGCGCTGCTTTAGCAGATTAACGAGTAAGTCTGGTTGAGACAGACAAACAGGGAAATAGTCTGCAAGCATGTTTGTCTTGCTCCCAAAGAGACTAAAATTTTCCGTCGTATATGTTACTGTTGCTTTTCTTTGACATTTTGCAGCGGCGTAGTTTACAATGCAAGGCATTACATCTAACTTCACAACAAAGGAATGTCTGACTACACACAATATCGATCGAAACAGCCAGCAGATTAACATAATAAAGCGAACCTAAGTCCATAAAAGATTATCAAAATTTTAGCTTTACTTTTCAGTATTTTATAAGCTGTTGTACTTTAACCGAAAATATCAGCACTTACGATAAATATATGTATAAGTAAAGTGCTATGAAAATATGTAATGCAGCTATTTAGGCTACTACATACTAACTGTTTTGCCTCTCATCTCACGTACAAATGGATTTTGCCTCCAGGAATTTTCCATGTGTGTATCATTCAGTCCCTGGTTTTGCTACAGGATCTCACTGATATAGTTTTGCATCCCATCGCTAAATAATTCCTAAAACTTCTTGTCCTTTCTACTTGACACCAGAAATTGCTTGGTTCTTGAAGGGCTGTACAGTTTATTATTCCTCATCACCTCAAGAAAGTCTGACATCCTTCCATTCTCATTTATCATCAGACTCGTTTCATTATTCCACACATTAGTCTCTCCCTTCATACTCACAGATCTCATGCCAACATTCTTCAGTTACACTTGGAAGAAAAAAAAAAATACTTCATCATTTTTCCCCTCCACATATCTCAAATGCCGGGATAATGTGAGTGAAGAGAAGAGCAGGGATACTAGTTAGTACAAAACTAAATACGACAATGCATAGACCGTAGCCCTAGACCAAGGGTGGGCAACCCTTGGCACGCGTGCCCTGGTACACTAGTTTTCCCTGCAAGTGAAACCCAGAGCTAACCTTAGAAAATAACTAATAAGTCACCAGTTACTTTTATATGATTCTTGTTAACCATATGCTGTAATAGGTGGCGGATTGGGGCTATAGGAGGTTGAAGGGAGGGGGCCCATACTCGTATGTAGGACAATGATCTCACTCCGTTAACATGCTAGAAAATTTTGTATCAAAAATTTGGATTGATTTTGGCACCCACACTCAAAAAGGCTGCCCACCCCTGCCCTACATTATGCTGTTGAATATAAAATTCTCGGAAAATTTACGGATGTACTGGTACTAAACCTCGAGTCATGTATAGTGAAGCAAAATCAATATTAAGTCCTCATGGATTAAAATAGAAATTCTGAATCCATATATTTCTTTAGACGACACCGGGCGGCAGATTGTTGTTTGTGGTGAGAAAATGTAAAGATCTTAGAGATACTTACTCGTCATGATTATGGGATAAACACACTCGAAGATTCAGATTTTGAAGTTACTAGACGACTGGGAATGGTCTATAGATTTGTAGATAACCTTGACTCCAGATACTTGTTCAGGACTTATATTCTTGTCTTCAACGATCTCATGATTCCTGTCTTGTTATTTAGATGCTTACTGGGTCCAAACACTACCCTTTTTTCAAAAGAGATAATCAAATTTGATGAAGTTTTTACACTGAATACGAATCAGACGAGAAATGTCGGTCTTAAGCTGTCAGGGTGTAGATTTCATTTGGAAGTGGGTAGAACCTACTTCGACAACGGTGTAGTAGTCAATGAATGGAATAAACATCCTTCAGATGGAGTGCAATGTAGTACGGTTTGAGGTTTTAAGATTCATTTCGATAAGCACCTAAGCATGTTGTAATACCTGCCAATTGTTTGGTTCATTTCTTTATCAATTTCTGCGTTAAATTGTCTACTCTTAGAATCCGACCAAAAGGTCTCCTGTTGGTATGCTATTCCTTTGTAATTTTTTGTAATCCCTTAAGAATATAAGAACATAAGAATGTAGGAGACTGTTTGAGACCATAAGGTCTACAGTAGGCAATTCCATGTCCCTTACCACCTGCCATCCCTATGCATAAAGATATCTAATATTCTTTCAAAGCAACCGATTGTTTCAGTGCTCACTATATGGTACCCTAGTCTATTCCATTCGTTAACCACTTTGAATCAGTTCTTACCTATTTCCTTCTTAAACCTCTCTCGGTATTCTCTAATAAACTAAAGTCTTGTTCTTCTTTGGTGTTAGGTTCCCTCAAAGCTAACCTGAATCTACAGCTTTTTCATTTTTGCTGTCGGTGTGACACTGACGCTCGAAGAGAGGCCAACCCCTCTAATTGCCAGCCCTCTCGTCATTGGCCTACCATTTACCAATCACAGAAGTGATTGTAACAATGACTCCATACCAACATTGCATCACCTCTTCCTTTTGTGATTTTCAGCCTTCATTTATTGTCACGATTGTATCCTGACTGATCAGGAATGAACTCTGAAAATACAAAGGTTGCTTATTTCTTTTGTAGACAAAGAATCCACTGAGTAGTTAGCCTGCATGCATCAGTACAGGGAATGGAAATTTTAGCCACTTGAGCACACAATTCATCCCACTTGCCACGCCGACTATTCATAGCGCTAACAATTCATCAGAAGCAATAATACCTGTTCATCTTCTTCCTCCAACCCTTTATTCTATTCTCCCTCCTTCTCCTTTGCATCCACCCCACCTTCACCTTCAATTCCACCCCTAACTCCACATCCTCACCATCTGATTTTCTTCTTCTCGCTTCCTATTTTCGTGTTTTTCTTCTCCTACTTCTTCCCTTTCTCCCTTTTTCTCTTCTTATTTTCTTCTCTTTCTTCCTTCACCTCCTCTTCCGCCTTTTTTTCCTGCCTCTCCTCTTCCGCTTTTTCCTCTCTTTCTTCTCCTACTTTTTGTTTTCCTTTATTCTCATCCTATTTTTCGTCTCTTCCTTCTCCTACTCCCCCTCTTTTCTTCCTGTTTCTCTTCTTATTTTTCCTTTCTTTCTTACTTCATCTCCTTTCCCCCTTTTCTCCCTGCTTCTCCTCTTCCCATTTCTCTTTCTTCCTTCTCCTCCTTTTTTCTTTTTTCTTATTCTTTTCTTATTTTTCGTCTCTTTATTCCCTCTCCTACTCTCCCCCTTTTCTCCCTCTTTCTCTTCTTATTTTTCCTCTCTTCTTTTACTTCCTCTTCCCTCTTTTCTCCCTGCTTCTCCCCTTCCCAATTTTCCTCTCTTCCTTCTCCTCTTCTTCCCTTCTTTCCTCATCCCTCCTACTCATCCCCCCAGGCCGCCTGCAAGCTTTGTCCTTCCCCAGCTTAATTAATGAGGCGGTCGAAGACGGACTCGAGCTCCCCATCATCAGAGGGCTGCTCGTGACCCGTGATGACCGGTCCATGATGTGCACAAACCCAACTGAAGGTCACTGTTTTCAGGGTTCTGACAACCTCATAACTATGACGTGCTCCTTCAACCTGAAGAAAATCACCAGGCCTTGGCCAGAGCGAAATATTTAGGCATCCCATGCTCGTTTCAGTATGTTTACGCGTTCACTGAGAACATTAGATTGAGTTCTTCGTCCTAACTCTTGACTGAACAAAGATTCTTCCAAGTTGAACAAAACTATCTGTATCAATGAGAGAAAAATATTTAGATAAATAAAAATCTTTCCTATCAGTGGCAAATCGTAAATCTCTTCACTACGACTTCGGAATTTACGATATCTATTCAAAACAATGACATAGGATAAGGCGTCATCGTACCGAGGAGCTTAAAAGATCTCAATGAGGCATTTAGGAAGGTGACGACCTTTAATGATTCTTTTCTGTGTGGCGCCAGATAATTCTATTCGGCCTGAAAAGGCGTCGACGGGGGCGAGGAGTTAGGACCCGAGCTGGACTGATATGTCATTTGTCCATGACACATTTCACTCCTCGACGACATAAAAGGGCTCCGCTCCATTCATCCGGTCTCCACCACGGTTCCCGTCCACAAGGGCATAAGTGACACACCCAGGCTATTTGTCTGCAACAAACTGTGGCTTGAAATAGTCCTGTAAGAGTTTCTAGCTTGTTATGTCTATTCAGCACTTTGGTCCACGGCTGTTTGAGGGGATCTAATGGTAAAGGGAAAGTGGAGTTGAGAAGGGAGGATGGAAAGAGAAGGAGGAAGAGGGGCAGGAAGACAAGGAGGACGAGAATGTAAAGGAGGAGGAACAGGGACAGAAGGAAGGGAAGAAGGAGGAAGAAGAGCAGGAGGAGGAACGGGAAAAGGAAGAAGAAGAGAAGGAGGAGGGGGAAGAGGAAAAGGAGGAGAACTGAAGGAAATGAGAAAAAGGAGCTGGATGTGAAGGAGGAGAAAAAGGAAGAGGAAGACGATGAGAAGATGCAGAAAGAAAAGAACAGGAAAGAGGGGATGGAAGACAAATAAAATAAAGAGGAGAAAGAAAAGAAGAAGGGAAGTAGAATTGGGATAGAGGGTGTAAGGAGGAAGAAGACCAAGAAGATATTAAGGTCAAACAAAAGAATGAGATGTGGAGAAAATGAAATTCATTGTTTGTACGCGGCCTTAGCCCTGCACCAGACAAGGGGGGATCTCTAAACTGGATAAAATCGTCTGATATTAGAATAAAAAAAAAACTTAAAAGGGTTATCTAAGATAGTACGATGCAGTAGTGAGTTGTAATCAAGTAACGGCGAGGTCATACAAATAATCTTTCCGGCTGTCGCCCCGGGAATCGAACCGAGACCCAGCATGATGCTAAGCTCAACTCAGTTGGTAAGGTGACGGCTTGGCATCAAGCTAGGTCTCGGTTTGATTCCCGGGGTAACTGTCGGAAAGATTATTTGTATGAACTCGCTTTTACCAGCAATTCACTTCAGGTATTTGCAACGGTGAAAGCTTATCAAGGTTTTGTGCCAGATTTACTATTCTCCACCCGTTGAGTTCGGTATGTATATATATTACAACTTCTGACATATGATGGCCCGCAGGAAATTAAGAACGTATGAGGCTGGTTACTCAAGTAAATGAAATAGAATCTGATAGATCTTTCAAGGAAAATATATGTTTATTTTCGACGCACGTGGTGTCTCCATCCTTTTAAAAGACGAAGTAAGAAACCTTGCAGTTCGTTTATCACTAGTTCTTCCTTATTCTTGGATAACTTAGAAATCGTTATCAGTGATTTATCAACATTTATTTTCAGGTTTGTTTTATCTCTCTCCCGAATTTTACAATGGCGAAGACAATGGTAATTATACATCCGAGTCCTTCAAAAAGAATGCTTCAAATAACTACATATAAATACCAATCTCATCATGAATTGTACAAACAGATGAAAAAGAGGACCCCTGTACGCAAACTCACCAGAGGAAATTGCTTCCAGAAACCACACAAGATGATCTGAGCCACAAGTTATAGAACACACATATCGCTAATTTGCAGCTGGACATGGGTCCTTGTTAATGTTGTCTCTGACTATAGCTAAGAGGAGGAGGAGGAGGAAGAAGAGGAAGGGGAGGAAGTGGAAGAGGAAGAGGAGGAGACAGAGGAGATAGTCCACCATGGTCTTGCTCTGAATGCAATCGCTGTGTGTATCTGAATGCCATATCAAGACAAGACCCACCCCAGGGTATGTCTTTGATGGATAAGGAGAGATAAGCGGTGGGGACAGGCTGAAGTGGAGGAATGATTGGATAAAGGGAGGATGTATGATGAGGAATGGAAGAATGGGATTAAAAGGGAGAGGAGGGGATGAGAGGATGAGAAGAGAGTTGTAGTGAAAACGAAGGAAGGAAGAAGGAGAAAGGGAAAAGAAACAACGGTAATAACTGGCGAAGGTGAGACGGGAGAAAGGGAAGAATTAGAAAGAAAAAATCAGGACAACAATGTAAGGGATGTTATGGGAGAGAAAAAGTGATACTTAAAAGAGGAGATGGAGAATTATGAAAAAAGAAGACACAAAAGGGAAATTAAAGTGAAGAAAAGACAAAAGAGATGTAAAGATGAATAGGAAAAGGAAAACAAAGAAAAATAAACAAAGGAAAAGAGCTGAGAGGAGAAAGGAGTAGAGATGAAAAGAGAAGATGAGTGAATAGATTAAAGAGTAGAGGAGAGAAAAAGTGGAGAGTAGAAGAGACTGAAAAGGATTGAGAAACAAAAAGAGTGGAACGGAGAAAAAAGAGAAAGACATAAAGAGATAAAGTAGGGCGGAACGATGAGGGATAAGCAGATAAATGTGTATTGTAACAAGTGTTGAATGAAGTCGTGTTAGAAAATGGAGGATACGAGATAAACGAATTTTGTTTTGACGATTATATTCCGACAATAATATGTCAACAAGTATCACTGGCAATGATAGGATATCTTGTACATTTGGCGTAAGCCAAGGATACTTAATATCTTTCTATAATCACTGGGGTTAACCTAATTCAAACAGTATGGGATAGAAGATGTATGACGAGAATGCAATGGAGGAGGTTCGAGACAGTGTGGAGGTTTTGAGTGGATTGGAGGGGAGGATGTAAGATAAAACGTTGTTACCATATACCAATTGAATTCTGATCTGGGAAGAGGGAAGAGGACTGAGGAGTGAAATGGAGGAAAAGGAGGAGAAAGAGAAGAATTTGATTTTGTCAAAAACAGACAGCGCTCATGTCCTTGAGAATAATATACCGGTGTTGTCACATAATTAGCAAAGGGGATGAGGTAAAAAATAAAACAAAATAGAATAAGATAAGTAAATAAATAAATAGATAGATAAATAAATAAATAAACAAATGAACTAAAATAACGTGATCCGCATTTACTTTATATATATATATATATACATATCTATATATCTGTATATATATATAATATATATATATATATATATATATATATATATATGCGTGACATAAAACCACTTGGAATATAAAATGGTTTTATTACACACTTTGTGAATCACGTGTTTTTTGTGATTTATTCGCATATGTATATACAGTATATATATATATATATATATATATATATATATATGTATATATATATATATATACATATATATATATGTGTGTGTATATGTATACATATATATATATATACATACATACATATATATATATATATACATATATATATATACACATATATAATATATATATATACATATAATATATATATATATATATGTATATATATACATATATATATACATATATATATATACATATATATATATAAATGTATATATATATAAATATATATATATACATATTTATATATATATACTGTATGTATATGTATATATATATGTATATTTATATATATATGTATATATATATACATATATATATATACATATATATACATATACAGTATATACATATATATATATACATATATATATATATATATATAATATATATATATATATATATATATATATATTTGAGCGGAAATTATTCTTTAATCATGACAGAAAGAATGATGCTCGATCTGGTCCATAGGGGTGTCACTCAAGTCCCTATATATTGACTGCATATGTAACCGGACGGGTGTAACGGTATTGTTACGTGGTTCTATCCTGGTCACTTGTAACACAGAATATGACGGGTCCGTGACATTAACATGTTTAGGGGTGTCCGCTGCACAAACGCCTCTAAGTTTTTGTTTGTTTATTGTCCTATTCAATTTATGTTCTCTTGATACACTATTACACAATCCTATCACTAAGGCACGTCACTGGCAGAACTACCTCTCCGAGCTCGTACATCTCGTTTAAGAATGTCGGAAGTTCCTTGGTGAGGTGCCACGCTCGTATAACTGAATTATTTATGTGAGCTGGATTTACTTCGTCACATCTTATATTTTAATTTACATAATTAGTTTATAATTTAGTCTGACAGCCAGACTATAATATATATATCCAGGGGAGGTTCGTCAGTATACGTAATAATGTGTTTATTGGTGTGTGATCGCGTGTGCCTGGTGCTGGGGAATGCTTTGTCAGCTGGTTATGCAGGAAGCGTCAGGCGCCCCATAGTCTGCCGGCTGGTGTGAGTGTGGGAGTGAGTGGAGGTGAGTGGGTTATATGACTGAGTGATATATTCACTTGTGTATGAGGCGTATACATATCGCTCTCCCCCTGGGGTTAGGTGGCTCCCGGCACCTAGGGTACATGGTTTACAAAAGTATATATATATGGGTAATACATCGAGAAAAAATTTTCAGAGACACAAAATCCTGTGGGGTTATAAATGTGCAGATGGGGGGGTGTTGTTGAAGAGATTCTGAGATCCCAAGAGGGATCATGCACTGTAAATAGGGGTAGTGATGTTGTGTCTCAGAAGTGTAACGTTGTGTCTCACCAGATTACATGTTATATTGGGTTTCACATACACTGTTTAATTCACTTTTTAAATGTTATTGTTTTTATGGTTTAACACTATCACTGTTGGGAGTGTTGTTTTTCTAAACACTGTTCTATGGTCAGTTTGGTGTGTCACATTGCACTTGTTTTATTTCATAGTATGGATATATAGTTTCTGTAATTTTTTTTATAGTATTTAAGATATTGGGTGAGACACAAGAATAAACTTAATCTAGGTTTACAACAATTTGGGTATGGAGATGGAAAGGTTTTGGAAGGTGTTACTTCATGCAACAGAATATGATTATTATTATTAGTATAAAGAGAATGATTAAGAGGGAAAGGGCTGTGGAGGTATATGGAAGAATCCTATGATGTAAGTCGAATGAATCCATGTCTAGAGTGATTGATTTATTTAGTTGGTGTATTATGTCTATCTTGCTTGGAAGGATGGTATTGGGAATCTTGGGTAGGGGAGGGAGTATTAGTTGGGTTATGGGGCCTAGGTCGTGGGTCAAATTGAGGGTACCTTGGTCGTGGAGGTTATTGGGTAGTAGGATTGAGTTCATCGTGTAGATTTGGCAAATGTCAGGCAGTGTGATGGAGCCGTTGACCTTATGGTGGGTGGGTGGTTTACGGGGGCACATGACAGATACTAAGGTTGGATGAGGGAGGTATAGGAAGTGTTTATGTCCTTGTAAGAGGCCGGTAGTGTACGAATGGAAATGAGCTAGGGCAGTAGAATAATTCAGACTCGACGCCTGCTCGAGGGCAATGTTATGTCTAGGTGAGGGCGACGTTTTGTCTATGTAAACACACCGACGGTGGTGACTGTTTTTATAATCGCTTATGTAATCACAACATTGTAAGCGCGGGTTACCTTCGTTTGACTAATGCTGAGGTAAACAATTTTTGCTAGTGGCATTGAAATGGCTTTCCGGATTGGTGCAAGGTGCAGAAGGAGGAAAAAACTATTGGTGCATGAATTCAAAGTCACGCCCATAAGGAGTGACATTTATTTGAGAAGTCACCGGGGATTGGTTTAGAAAAATTAGTGACGTCAGACGAAGGTAGCTTAGCGTAAGATACGGGATCTCGTCAGACGTTCTATAGAGAAGAGATAGAGAAGATATAGGGAGAAGATATAGAGAGGGTGTAAGGAGAGAGGATCAGGAGACGATGTAGAGACGAGAGAAAAGAGATCCCGAGTGTAAGCTAAGGTGAAATTACAGTGAAAGAAGAAAGAAAATTCACCATCCTTTTATTAACCCAAAGGACGAGAGGAATAGGCATGGGGCCTAGAAAATAGTGAGACTACAGGAAAAAGAAGGCATTGGGCCTACTACTTAAGAGGAACTTGAATATTAGTGAACCTCACGTAACGAGAGGCAAGGGGCCTCGAGACGAGTGATATTACAAGTCAAATTTAAGTGACAGTGGTGACTAGGGGAGGTGAAAGTGGTGCTCAGCGGTGGAACGAACTGGGTGTTAAACACCTCCGAAGAGAAGTGGCGCCAGAAGTCTACGGGAACAAGACAACCAAAATCAAGAGTGTATTACGACTACGAGAGAAATCTACAACTTCAAGTAACTGCTACGTTGGGAACAAGCATTCTTCAAGATTCTTCAAGGAGATCATCATCTACAAGGCGGTCTTCAAGGCAGAGTGTGTGATGGAGGAGGAACAACGTCGTTGAGGAATGACAAGACCGTAGAAGGACGTCAAACCAGACATTGACATCACGAAGCGACATCGCAAGCAGCCAGGCTAAAGCAAGGTATTAGTAATAAGTATGAGTACCCCTCAGAATTCTAACGTGTTGAGACACGAAATTCACACATCAAATACAAATATTCCAAAATTCACAGGAGAGTCTAACACATATGGTGTAAACAAGTTCTTGAACCTTATTGACACACTTATAGTTAGTAAAAACATTACAAATGAGAATCGTAAGATTGAGATTCTCAAGGAGAATATAGATCCAGAGCATGGAAGGGCGAGGTTTGTCATTAACTTTCAGCAAATGGAATTAATTAATCAATATGATAATTACAAGAAAGCCTTTCTTAAACATTTCATGTCCAAATGTGATCAGGATCCTATTAGATCATTGGTAAAAATGATTAAGGAAGCTAGGACAAGTGAAACTGACACAGAGTACTTAGCTAGATTAGATAGATGGTCAAAAGACATGAATTCTATCTTGAAAGATTCAGACTGGATAGAAAGATCTAGTGAGAAGATGGAAATCTCACAGGTAATCAAATTGATTACATTTAGCTTATTGGCAAAGAATTCTGATGACTTAACAGCAGAAAGGCTGTACAAAGATTTAAAATCAAATATCTGTTTAGGAGAAGTAGATTATCTTCTTCAAGGATACAGTGAGACCAGAACAATAAACCCATATGTAATGCCTATAAATCAACAAAGCCAATATAGGAACTCTAGAGAGTTTAAGAAAACAGAAGTAGGACATAGGCGGCATGCTAGAAGTCCATCTAGGGATAGGGATACCAGAATCCTATGTTTTAATTGTAATGCTTGGGGACACAAGGCACAAGAATGTTTTTATGGGATTATTTGCAGAAATTGCAAATACGAAGGTCACAATGAGTATCAATGTAGGAACCCTCCATTCTGTATTTACCATAATAAAATCGGACACAGAACTCATGAGTGCCAAAATTTTCGGGTACCCCCAGGGCTAAGAGGAAAACCCCCAGACACAGAATAAACCATTTCAGACCTCCCCATATATATACCGATAGGCGGTATTGTGTTAAATATGGGAATGCAAGGGAGATGAAAGAAACTGACAAACTGATAATTACTGTTGGTAAAACTCCTGTAGGACCTCTCATTGCGGGTAAAGTGTTCAATAAGCCTATTCAAATTTTTATTGATACAGGGTCTGTAGTTAATGTAATTACTAGTAAAGTTTTAAACCAGTTGAACCCAGGAGTGAAAATGTTGGAACCAATCCGTTACACATTGCAAGGTGTAACTGGAAATCAGTTAAAAACATTAGGCAAGATTGAGCTAGAAGTTGCCTTATATACAAATGAACAATTGTACATCCCAGTGATTGTGGTAGAAGAGTCTGTTTTTCCAGGAGATTTATTGATAGGATTTGCAACTATGAGAAAAGAAAACATGGTAATTTGTCCTGCTGACTTAGGAATTTTAGTGAAGTCACAGTTAATCCCATTCTTAAATCAACCAGACTTAAGACCAGTGACAGGAATCAATGAATCCTTAGATAACATTTCTATCCTAGATAGCGAGGCCGAGCGGTCCAACCCTACAGAAAGTAAAACAATTTGTGAACCCAACTCAGAAGTTCAAGAAATCCCAGAGATTACTAAATTATCAACCACAGATGCCTTGAGAATTGCAGATTGCGGATTAACAAGGTCGACATTGTTACATCCCATGTCAATTAATAAGGTTGAAGTGTGTTTGAAAGGAATCAATGTAGACTCTGAAGTAATTACAGTCCCAGAATCAGTTAAACTTAAAGGATTGAAGTGGGACTCAGGGATTTATAAGACAAATAAGAACAGAGTAGAAGTATTAGTAATTAATACTATGAATAAAGAGATAGTTTTAAAGAAAGGTACACAAATAGGATGTATTCAGGTGTGTACTAAACCTATTAAGATTTTAAATGAGAATAGTGAGGAGATAGAATTACCAACTTCATCAATTTGTTCAGTACAAGAAGGCAGAGACTTAAGAAATAGATATAAAGAATTATTACAATCAACTAATTGCCCTGAGTTGGATGAAGCTTTATTTGCTTTGCTTATGAAACATAAAAAAGCAATTGCTTTGCCGGGGGACGCCTTAGGCAAAACAACTGTTTTAAAACATCACATTAAGTTAAAACCAGGAACACAACCTATCTACATACCAGCCTACAGAGTTCCTCACTCTAGATTAGCTGTAGTAGATAAACTCATCACTGAAATGTTATCACAGGATATTATTGAACATAGTAAGAGTGAGTGGAATTTTCCGTTGATCTTAGTACCAAAGTCTGATGGGACTATGCGACCAGTTATTGATTACAGGGAACTGAATAAGCACACCATTCGTGACAGGTTACCATTACCCATTATCGGTGACATTTTGAGAAGTTTGGGAACTGAGAATAGATATTTTAGTACTATAGATATAAAATCAGCTTTTTGGCAAATAGAATTGCATGAAGATTCAAGAGAGTTCACAGCATTTTCTACTACAACAGGACATTATGAGTTCAAGAGAATGCCATTTGGGTTATGTAATAGTCCATTAACTTACATGAGATTAATGAATACTATTCTAGATGGATTGTTAGGAAACACTGCCAGTGTATTTCTAGATGACATTTTAATAGTTTCTCAGACTGCAGTGGAGCACTTTAAGAAATTAGATTTGATATTCTCAAGACTAGGAGAAGCTGGGTTAAAAGTAAAACTTGAAAAATGTAAGTTCTTGCAAGACAGTGTCATTTACTTAGGACATAAGATAGACAGACACGGACTGAGTACAGTAAATTCAAAGGTGGACGCTGTCAAGAATTTTCCAGTTCCGATCAATGTAGACAAGGTTAGGAGCTTTTTGGGATTAACAGGATATTATAGAAAATTCATTCAAAGTTATGCTGACATTGCTAATCCACTAAGTTCTTTGTTGAGAGAGGACTCAAAGTTCATATGGGGACCTGCGCAACAGCAAGCTTTTGACAAGTTGAAAGATAAACTCACAAGTTCACCTATTTTAATTTTCCCCGACTATGAAAAAGAATTTATTCTTTGTACTGATGCGTCTGACATAGGGTTAGGAGGCATACTAATGCAAGAGAGAAATGGAACTTTAAAACCCATAGCTTACACATCCAGACTTTGTAATAGTGCGGAGAGAAACTATTCTATAACTGAAAGAGAAACTTTAGCAGTAATTTATTCTTTAGAAAGTTTTAGGGATATGATACTAGGGTATCCCATCAGAGTTTGGACTGATCACACAGCTATTCAGAACTTATTTAAGCATAAGAATCTTAGAGGCAGACTTGCTAGATGGTTTGCGATACTTCAGTGCTATGATGTTCAATTTAATTATATTCCGGGTAGAAGGAATGTAGCAGATCCACTTTCTAGAAACATTAGTCAACCAATGACTGGGACTGGGTTGATTAATTTTGTTTGTAGTATAGAAGAATTAGTAACTTTAGATGAAGAAATGCTAATAAGAGAACAGGGAGATGATGAGACATGTGATTCAATAATCAAGCATTTGATGAACCCAAGAGGAGATCCTCCAAAGCTACCAAAGGGGTATAAGATAGAGGAATTTCATTTGATTAATGGAATTTTGTATAGGAAAACATTTGTAAATGGGAAAGATATTTCTAGAGGTCAAGTAAATCAGTTGGTTATACCACAAACTCTGGTAAATGAGATATTGAAGTTACTTCATGATAGTGATTGTAGTTCACATCCTGGAAAGGATAAAACTTATAGACAGGCACAACTTAAGTACTTTTGGTTAGGTATGAAGAAAACTATATATGATTATATAGAAAAATGTGTAAAATGTGTAAAGGTGAAAGGAAATACACCAAAACCTGCTCCTATACTCACCTATCCCATTCCACAGAAACCTTGGGAAAGAGTTCACATGGATACTTTGGAATTACCACTAACCGAGAACGGCTTTAAATACCTATTTGTTGCTATTGATTATTTTTCAAGATTTTGTATATTACAACCCATAATCAATAAGAAAGCTGAAACTATTGCTTCCGTAATCTATGATCAGATAATCTGTAATTTTACTACACCTAACATCCTAGTTTCAGATAATGGGACTGAATTTAATAACAAAATCTTGGAAAATCTATGTAATGTGTTCCACATCAAGAAAGTCAATATACTCGTTAACCATCCCCAAAGTAATGGAGTAGTAGAAAGGTTAAACAAAAAGATAATTATATGTCTTAGAACCCTAATAAGTCCTCATAGTGTAACTTGGGATACTTGGATTCCTTGTGTTAAGTGTACCCTGAACAATCAAATTAATGTAGCAACTGGGGATACACCTCATTTTATAATTTTTGGGGAGGACAAAACTCTGCCATATGAAATGTTGACTGCAGAGCAAAAACCCATATATAATATGGATGATTATATATCCAATAGGATAAATACTCTTCAAAGTATTCACCAAAGAGTTAGGAAACATATGCAGGTGTATTCACAAGAGATGAGGGAACACCAACACAAAATAGCTCGTAAACTAGAATTGAAAATTGGGGAATTAGTAATGGTCAAAGCAACCTCACCCAATAATAAACTTTCACTAAGGTACACTGGTCCATATAGGGTAATTGATTCTGCAGGTGGAAACAAGTTTAAACTTAAACATTTAGAATCAAGAGAAGAATTGGTAGGACATTTAGATGACATAAGGAAAATTAGCTTGCAGATCTATGAAGATGATTATAGTAATACTTTGTGCATAAATATTGATAACCCTGGAGAATATGGAGAATATTATAATGATATTTTTCAAGAGTTGAACATTAATCTTGATGTAATTTACAGATAGTATTGACCATTTATATGTATTTGGGATGGGAGACCTAAACAACTGCAACTTGGTGTCAAGCAGATACATGGAAACCTAATACCTAGGATCTGCTGTGGTCAGACTTGGAACCTTAAGGACTTAAGGACCTCTCATCTGAGTACACACATGAGTATTGTGACCATTTTAAAGTAATATGACTGTCTTTGAAAATGAAGTGTGTTGGAAATAATATTGAACAAAAAGAGACACTCGAACTCTAGATTAGTGTGTTTTGAAAAGATGATAAACCATTCAGAACTTAAAATTAGTGCTCATAATGAATTTTCTAATCAATTACATCCTTACTGTAGACAATTTAAGAGAAAGCATGATCTCTTTTGTGTTCCGAGAGGCTTCGCATGAACTCTCTGGTTAGGAATATGTCTGTTATGAACAATTGTCATTACCAACGAATTTTGGTAGACCAGATCCCTCATTGTAACATACAAGGATCTCATTACCTGTTTTTCCCTAACAAGACAAAGGTATCAATAAATTGTCCCGGGTTGAGTCCTAAATTGGATTTGGTTGAAGGTCTTGTCTCTATTCAAGATAACTGCGAATTGCATGCAGACACTATTTCCACCATTTCTAATACCCTTAATACAATGCATTTAACCGAGGACACCTACATTTCAACCTTCAACTTCACATTGCTTGAAAACTCCCCTCCCTTGAAAATTAAGAGAAGACCATTGTCAAGATCTCCCTCAAATGATTTACATATGTTACCAATCCTTATCATACCCTTACTTTCAGTGTTAGTGGCAGCACTGATTGCCTTTGTTGTATTCCGGAGATTGGCTCTGTCAAAGCAAATCAACCATGTAACCGCTTAATTCAATACCTTATATATATATTGAGATGCATGTTATTCACATTTATAGGTATTATGTTTATGTATTATTCCCAATTTATAGCATGAATGATGTATTTTGGAAGGTAGATTAACAATAACGCAAGGGTAGATTAGCTTATTCTAGAAATATATTAGCAAGCCCTGTAAGAGGGAAATAAGAAATTGGTCGGGACGACCAAGGGTAGCTGCCGAGCCCTGTAAGAGGCCGGTAGTGTACGAATGGAAATGAGCTAGGGCAGTAGAATAATTCAGACTCGACGCCTGCTCGAGGGCAATGTTATGTCTAGGTGAGGGCGACGTTTTGTCTATGTAAACACACCGACGGTGGTGACTGTTTTTATAATCGCTTATGTAATCACAACATTGTAAGCGCGGGTTACCTTCGTTTGACTAATGCTGAGGTAAACAATTTTTGCTAGTGGCATTGAAATGGCTTTCCGGATTGGTGCAAGGTGCAGAAGGAGGAAAAAACTATTGGTGCATGAATTCAAAGTCACGCCCATAAGGAGTGACATTTATTTGAGAAGTCACCGGGGATTGGTTTAGAAAAATTAGTGACGTCAGACGAAGGTAGCTTAGCGTAAGATACGGGATCTCGTCAGACGTTCTATAGAGAAGAGATAGAGAAGATATAGGGAGAAGATATAGAGAGGGTGTAAGGAGAGAGGATCAGGAGACGATGTAGAGACGAGAGAAAAGAGATCCCGAGTGTAAGCTAAGGTGAAATTACAGTGAAAGAAGAAAGAAAATTCACCATCCTTTTATTAACCCAAAGGACGAGAGGAATAGGCATGGGGCCTAGAAAATAGTGAGACTACAGGAAAAAGAAGGCATTGGGCCTACTACTTAAGAGGAACTTGAATATTAGTGAACCTCACGTAACGAGAGGCAAGGGGCCTCGAGACGAGTGATATTACAAGTCAAATTTAAGTGACAGTGGTGACTAGGGGAGGTGAAAGTCCTACATGTGTATGGTGAATTTTGGTGTTGTCTGAGAAACGGAAATCACAAGTTTCGGTAAGATGTATTCGGTTGGTTGTAAGTTCTGAGAGGCAGGGTTGGGATTTAGTTAGTTGGAAATGGAAAGGATAGGCTGGACAGATGTGGAAGTTGGGTCGTGCTGTCTTGCAAGTTGTTATGGTCTCCGGTGATGTCAGTGTTAGCCACTGACCGTCGGTTGATTTTAAGATGGTAGAGGTTGGTAGGTTGAGGGTCATTGTTCGGTTTTGGTAAGGGTATGGGAAAGGATAAATTTCCCAAAGGGAGAATCTCTTGACAGGGTCCATCGGTATGTTGATTAAAATAAATTGTTGGAAGATAGTTGATGCTAAGATGGGGTAGTAATGTTGTATTTCGTGTTTAGAAAAGAAAGGGGTAAGTTGTAGTGTACTGTGGGCTCGTCGTAGTGTCTGGGTAAGCTGGGTTGGGGTGATCATTTGGGAGTCGACTACACCTGCATGGGCGTTCCAAATGTCTTTCTGTATGAGATTGGTATGGTCTTTGAGGCTATCTAGTTCTTTGTCTAGGTTATTTAGGTGATAAAGGAAGAAAAGGGCTGTTTGGGAATTTGTGATTTGAGACAACTGGGTGTTTGTGAATTGTGCAAGGTAGTTGTATTTGTCTATGACTGAATTTACAGAATCAGCGAGGAGATCTATGTTCTGTGAATTTAAGTCTATGAGTTTCCCTTGTTGTTGGAGTACTCTTGTTATTTTTCCTATGTGTGTATCCACTGTGTGGATATCTTGATCAGTAGCAGTTCCAAATAGGGATTTAGAGATAATGCCAACGAAATCGAATAGACCTCTTTTGGTTCTTCTGGTGTTGATAGTGTCGTTGTCTGGGTCTGGAAGGTGGTATATTGTGTATTTTATCTTGTTGAGTTTACTTTGTAATGAGTTGACGTTGTGGTAGAGTATCTGTGAGGTCTCATAATTTTGGTGTGTGTTATTTGGTACTTGCCTGCCTATGTTTTTCTGTATTTCTTGTAGGTCATTTTGTAGTTTAGAAATTGGTTCTAGCAAGGATGTGGGTGAGATGCGGAGTTTCACCATGATGGAGTCTTCAACGCATGCTGTGGTGCCATGTTTGTGGACTATGGCGCCAGGCAAAAGCCTTGGGACGGAGAGGGCGAGGTGGACGATGAGAGGGATGAGTTGTAGAGATTTCATCTGTGGAAAAAGGGGTCGTGTCTGAGTGACTAAGGATATGTTTATCTGACCCTCGCTAAGATTATATTGGTCGGAAGGGAGTAGAGAAGTTTTATAGATATGTGGAAAAGAGTTCTTATTGGAAATGGGCCATTTTAACCTCCACTGATAGATACATGACGTCCTGCATCTTCAGGGGCGAGAGCTAGAGTGCATGTTTAGTTGCGTCGACCCAGAGTCATGGGATGAGACTTGCGTATTGGTGATTGGTGTGTGTCTGTGATAGGTGGGTTGTGGATGGGAGGTGAGATTGGGTCGAGGTTCAGTTTGACCTTTCTCAACTTCTCTCCATGTATGGTGAAGGTGGAGTGATCAGAAGGATCTGTTAGTAGGAAAACATTGTTAGGGAGTGAACTTGTGACTATGAAGGGGCCTAGGAATTTGGGTTTGAGTTTGTTTGTTCGACCTGAGTCTTTTACCATGACTGTGTCGTCAGGTGCTATGTCAAGTGGAATTGACCGTTTGTGTTGTTTAGTCTTTGTCTTTTCCTGGGCTTCTTTCAGGTTTGCTCTAACTTTTTTGTAAATTGTTTGCATACCTCTTTTGATGCAGTGTGCGAGGTTATCTATGTTGTATAAGGGTGGGGGGGGGGTTGAATATTTGGTAGGGTAGGCGCATTGGTTGGCCGAAAATTATTTCATGTGGGGACATCTTTGTTGCGGAATTGACTGTGCTATTGATACTGGCTTGTACCTGTGGTAGCCAATCTTCCCAAGTGTCCATGAGGTCATTGACCAATGGTCTGAGAATTTCTAGGACCTTGCGATTTGTTCGCTCAGTCAGACCGTTTCCCTGGGGGTGGTATGCAGTGGCAAATGTTTGGTCAATGTTGTAAAGATGTGCTATTTCGCGCATCACTTCATTTTTGAATTCTGAGCCATTGTCAGATAACATTGTGTGTGGTATGTTGTATTTACAAAAGATATTGTTGACCAGGGTTTTGGCTACAGTCTCTGCTGTTTTGTCCTGGAGTGGTATTAAGATTGTGTATTTAGAGAAATACTCAACTGCTGTGAGTACATAATTGGAACCTTGATGGCTCGTTGGCATTTTCAGTAGGTCAATGCCAAGTGTTTCCCATGGCTCAGCAGGGAGTGGGATATATTTTATGTTGATTTGCTTCAGGTTAGGGCCTCTGAATTGGTTGCAAGTTACACAAGAATCTATGTGTGTGGTTATATCTCTTTTCATGTAAGGCCAATAATATGTGTGCCTAGCAGTGTTTAGTGTCTTATCTCTGCCCGAGTGGCCTCCCATTGCACTGTCGTGCAATATGTGTAGGACCTTGGGGATTAGGGCTCTGGGGATAACAGTAACCTCTCTTGTATTAATGGTTCTCCTTATGACTCCGTCGACCAGATTGAGTTCCTCAATAGGGACAGGTGGTCGGGAGTGTAAGGGGGTTTGTGAGATGAGATGCTGTTTTATTGGAGACCATATTGGGTCTCCGTCAGTTTCATCCCTGAGTTCTTGCATAGGTATGCATGTGGTTTGGGTTATGGGGGTGATGTGAGTTTGTCTGCTCAAGCAGTCTGCCACTACGTTAGCTTTTCCAGCTAAGTATACGATCATGGGATCGTAATCAAGGAGAGTTGTTTTCCATCTAGCAATTCTCCCATGTAAGTCTTTGGAGTTAAAAAGATAGACTAGTGGTTGGTGGTCTGTTAGTATGGTAATCTTGTAGCCTAAAATGAGGTATTTAAAGTGTTTTAGTGCCCATATGATTGCAAGTCCTTCTTTGTGTGTAGTTGAGTAGTTAGTTTCAGCTTTATTAAGGACTCTACTTGCGTAGGCTATGGGGTGCTCTTTGCCATTGTTATCTTTCTGTTGTAGGACTGCGCCTATTCCTTTAGAGGAGGCGTCTGTGTAAAGAAAGAATTCTTTCTTCATGTCAGGGAAAACTAGTACAGGGGCTGTGGTGAGTGTATGTTTGAGAGTGTCGAAACTTTGCTGTTCTGTTTCTGACCATTGAAATGGCTCGCCTTTCCTTGTGAATTTGGTCAGAGGGGAAGCAATATCAGCAAAGTTTCTTATTAAGTGTCTGTAATAGGAGGCTAACCCGATGAAACTTCTTGTTTCGTTAGCGTTTCTGGGGGTTGGGAAATTGTTTATTGTATCTATTTTATCTGTGGTTGTGTGAATCCCTTTTGCATCCACTTTATGGCCTAGGAAGGTGAGTTCCTTCATGAGGAATCTACATTTCTTTAATTGAATCTTTAATCCCGTATGTTTGAGACGTTTGATGACAATCTCTAAAGTGTTAAGGTGGTCTCTTTCTGTGGGACTATATATAATGAGGTCGTCTAAATAGACGAATAATGAGATTCCTATCATGTCACTGAAAATGCGGGTCATCAACCTTTGTTGGGTTGAGGGGGCATTCTTAAGGCCAAAGGGCATACGTTCAAAACGAAAGTGTCCTTTGTCCGTGGAAAATGCAGTTACGGGTTTTGATTCCTCTGTTAGTTCGACCTGCCAGAAGGCTGACTTGAGGTCTATTGTGGAAAAAACAGAGTTCCCGTTGCCAATGCATTGTAGTACATCTTGCATGGCGGGGAGGGGGTGTGGGTCAGATTGAGTTAGGTTGTTTATTTTTCTGAAGTCAACAACAGGGCGTAAGGTTCCGTCTTTCTTAGGGACCAAAAAGAGGGGACTGTTCCATGGGGAGTCTGAATGGGAAATTACGCCTTGGTGTATCATCTCATGTACACTGTCATTGACTTGG
This sequence comes from Oratosquilla oratoria, assembly GCF_046742065.1. NCBI lineage: Eukaryota > Metazoa > Arthropoda > Malacostraca > Stomatopoda > Squillidae > Oratosquilla > Oratosquilla oratoria. The sequence continues at coordinate 14,589,672 of NC_134796.1, read as the reverse complement.
GATTTCCTACTGTGGGGTATGCGGTAAGCGGGGGTGTATGAAGGGGGGGTGTTTGGGGGAATTTGGATGTGATGTTTGATTATATCACATTTGCCTAGTGATTCGCCTTCTAAGGCGACAGCTGATCTATTCCTCTGTAGGAGAGCTAATAGCTCGTTATGACTTTCTCCGTCAGCTGATGTCGTGATTTGGTCTGGGGGAATAGGGGGGAGGGGTTGAGTTGGTCTTACTTGGTTGATGTGTTGCGGCAGTGGTTCCTGGATAGGGGAATTATGGAGATGGACTGCGCAGATGTTTGTATTCTTCCTGATTTTACGGTGTTGTTCTGAGGTGTTTGTTAACATAGCTAGTGTATGTTTATTTTCTGATATTGTGTCCCTGGAGGACTCAATGGTTATGTTGTTAATCCTGGACGTGTCTGAGTCGATTATGACGTCCTGATGGTCTATTGCACCGGGTATGTATAGTGGGACTGTTATTGAATGTCTAGGGGGTATGATGACTGTGTTAGACATCAGTGCCTTTGAGGTGACATAAGGGGGTGGTCGGAAGGAATAGCTGTTAGTGGGATTGGGAGTATTAAAGGAAGGTAGACATGAGAGATGTTGTGTGTCTGAGTCGGGTGTCTCAGGAACTGTTGATTTATTATTTACATCTCGGAAGGAGATTTTGTTAGTCTCAAAGTCTATCTTAGTTTTCCAAATCTTTAATGAGTGTAGTCCTATTATACCATGTTGATCAAGGCTCCATTCATCAGCTATGTGGAAAGTTGTGAAACCTACTTTGTGATTGTTGACTTCAATATTTAAGTCTATGGTGTCGTGTAGAGGAATTGTGCTCCCTTCTATTAAGAGTCCTTCCATATTGGAAAATTGAATTTGGGGTGGGTCATTTAATGCTTCATACAGAGCTCTTGGGATGATGTTCAGGTTTGTTCCTGTATCAACCATCTTGTCAACTTTAAGTTGGTCTAGGCTTACTTCTAGGGTGAGGTATTTGTGTTGTGTATGAGATATTCCTATGGTGGTTTGGTGCGTGAGGCTGGTACACGTTCCCCCAATCGTTGTTGAGTACTGGTTGTCGTGTTGGAGGGGGGTGTTTGTCGATGGGTGGTGAATGGGTTGTTAGTTCTCTGATGCGGTTGTTGTTGTGTTTTCTGTAGGTAACACTCTTCGTTGGAGTGAGATGATGTTTGGTGTAGGTTGCAGTATTTGATTGGATGTGTTGGTGTAGAGAGGAGTGGGTGTTTAAAGGGGGGTGGAACTTGTTGTTTTTGCTGTGTCCAACACTGGGCATCTGTGTGGGAAAAGGTTCCATGAACTGAGCAAGGGATAGGGTGGGGTTGTACCTGCGTGTGTTGCTTTTGCTGTGTCCAACACTGGGCATCGGTGTGGGAAAAGGTTCCATGAACTGAGCAAGGGATAGGGTGGTGTTGTACCTGCGGGTATTGTTGTTGCTGTATGCAGTCTTTCGTGTTGTGACTGTTTGATGAATGGTAGGAGCACCACTTAGAAGGTTGTCCTTGATTGGTGGGAGGGGGTTATTATGTGTTTGGATATGGGGGTTGGATGGATTATGGTTTATAGGAGGTTTTGTTTGCATATTTGGAGGAGCAACATGAGGAGTTGGTTGGGTGGGTTGTTGTGGTTGAGATGGGTTGGAGGTGTCTACTTGAGAAGGCTGGTTGAAAAAAGGTAAGACATCGTTCTCATAAAGAGGGTCTATTGGGGTATCTGCATTAGGATTAGTTTTGTCAGGATTATTTAATTGGTCATTGGTTAACTGTTTAGAGGTATTGTCAACCTGTGGATATAGGTAAAAATGGTCTGGTTTGTCATTGCCAATTAAGTCTTCTGTGTGTATTTCCTCTTTGTCACTGGATATGTCATGTTGTTGTTTGTCTTCTCTAGACTTTGAGAAGACGCTATGTAAACTTTGTTTAATTTTGGATCTGGTGGCAAAGGCCATGTTGTTAAGTCATGTATTAGTTAATAGTTAGTTTTGATTTGTAATCTAAGAAAAAAAAAAGGAGCTGTTAAAATATGAATAATAGGTATATAGTAACTAAGGGTATTATGTTATGCTTAGATATGGGAAGGGGGATATAGTAATGGGATTACAAAAATCATAAAAATATATGTGTATATATAAAATAGTAATAAAATGTGGAATTAATATTATATAATAAGGAGTTAATTATTGTGATATTATTCTTATAATAGAATTAATTATGGTTGTTCATAAAAAAAATTTACAGCAGTAAAGTAGGTTACATTGATAAAAATGTATAAGTTCTATGTAAATATTGAATTTTAAACATATAAGAGCTATTTGTTTAAACAAGAATTACTTAACTAGAAGAATGCATATGAATATCATATTATGTAATAATATTAACTGTTGAATATATATGTATATTTGTAATTGGCAGATTAAAGAGTATTACTTAATGATAATTTTTGGAGAGAAAAAAAAAAACTTCTAAATGACAATATGCTAATATAAGTGCGAGATTACATACTCGTTGTATGGCTAAGGTGTACGTGCGTTGAGCACGTAGGTATCTAAGGGCGTATAGGTTACCTTAATACCGTGCTTGAAGCGAGTTTTGCTGATGTTGTGGTTCTCGGTGGAACGCGACACTCGGATGAGTGGTGGTGGTTGAGCGGATGAGGTGGCTGTTACGCGAGTCAGTGCGCAGCCGGTGTGAGTCCTCTGGGGCGGGTGAGGTCAGTGCTCAAGCGAAGGAAGTCCAGAGGGCTCGGTGGAATGATGTTCGCATAGAAAAAAAATGCGAGTATCAGGTGTGGTTTTGAGTGGGTAATGTATGGTTATTATTACTGGAATATATTGGTGTTAAATATAAGGATTGATGTTACCTTTATAATGTTGATTATAGTAGTGGGAGATCAGCCTGTGACGATTGCCCGTGATGAAATAGTGTGAACCAAG
>NC_134796.1:14569220-14571720 GCF_046742065.1 Oratosquilla oratoria | reverse complement strand
GACGCCTCTTTTACTAATCTTTCTTCACTCATTCTTTCCATGTGTCCAAACTATCCCAATACTCTTTCATCAACCCTATCTCCCAACTCCCTTTCCTCCCCTCACCTCATTTCTAACTCTATCCAGCCTAATAGCTCCTATCATACTTCTCAGGCATTTCATCTCAAACACATTCAAACTCCTTCTTTCTTCCTCTCTTATGTTCCATGTTTCTACCCCGTACAGTGCTGTCGGCCCAATTGTAAGGACAGGAATTTTGAAGGGATATTATTTTTGGAATTTCGTTTTATTTATTTATTTATTTATTTGAGTGTTGATTTGAGAGACTGGGTATTATGGACGTCGTGACGGTTTTACTCAACCAAGAAGCAAAGTAGAAAATAGAGCCTTAATAGACCATGAATTTATTCTATTCTATGTCTGCCTATCAAGATGTGTTGGCAAAGAGCCTTACTATAATCATTGAAGAAGAACATACAATAGGAGATAGCTACAAATATATTTCAGCTGATTTTGGTTAAACTGAGTTTCGACGCGACATTAGAATGTTCTCGAACATAGCGGGGGCACCGTAGCTCCGCCCACCCGTGACGTCACTAAACGTTCGGACAGAGGCGTAAGCTAAGGCCATTAATTTTAAGAGTAATAGGAAAAATTCCCAACTTTCAGTTCAGGATTCCACTAGAGAAATAGTTTAGGGAGAGATTGTAGCAGCTAGGGGCTCTGTTGAGAAGTGAAATGAAGTTTTACGAAATAATACAACAGGGAGGTTAGTAGTTTACCCATAGATACGAACACATAGCCGTCTCGTTCTTTTTGTGCGCAGCTAAAATTTTAATCTGATGCCAAAAATGATTCCGATAACAGGTATGAACACGTTCTGTAAGATTAATGAAAACAAATGTCAATATGTGAGTTAAATGATATAGTGCAGATATAGTAGGTAGATAGTTATCATTATTATTAAGTTTTGAATCTGATGCCAAAAATGATTCCGATAACAGATATGGAAAAAGGGGTTTAAGGGAGTGTACTTCACAAACACTTTGCGTATATACATTAGCTATGAGGGTGTAATCCTTAGAGTACAATTCTGTCTGTGATCGTTCTCTAATAAGAGTACGGGCTTGAAGGTAGACACAGTGCTTGAAGGTAGACACAATATTATAAGTAGACTTATACAGTGACCGGAAGGTTGGAGCGTAAATAACTACGTTTTTCCACGTGCCTGTGACCTTACTTATGATGCCCATAAGAAAGAAAAAACTGTGTTATTAAATGTCTCGCATACCCATATATTTTTCATATTGTAAGGATCAATAGATTAGTTGGAGAAAACCACAATATACTTTTGTATTTCCTTACTATATTTTTGCTTCAGTGTAATAATTAACACATAGCAGACCTTCGCTTATTTTCTTTTACTACCCCCACTTGGGCATAGGCCTTTTCGCTACCCAGAACCAACCCCGAACGACCTGAGGAAAGGGGACGGAGTCAGACGTGAATAACAAGGAGCAGTTTCCATTTATGGTCAGATATATCCATATAGACGATTGGGTGGTGGCAGCGTATACCTTGATTTTTTTTACTTCCCAAATCGTTCTTATGTGGGTATCTCTGATCACTCCCATTGGAGGTGCTCTTGGTTAAACACTAAATCAATCGACGGCACCACACAATCACTCCTTCATACAATCTCCTCCTAGCATCCATTCCGAAATGTCTATTTCTCATTACAGTTTTTAATCCCCTAAGGCAGTTACTCGCTTCTCTCAATCTACATTCTACCTCCACCACCACTCCTCCCTTTTCATGCCATATTTGCACCCAAGTATCTAAAACTATCCACTTCCTCCAGTCTCTCTCCCTTAATGCTCACTTCACTCTCTCCCCTTGTACATCTCATCACCTTACTTTTACCCACATTTATCTTCAACTCCTTCTTTCGCACACCTTCCCATATATGATATAATGCAATATACAATATAATGTGTAATGTAATATATAATGTAATATGTATATATTCTAATGATATAATTTGATAATATAACATAACATATATAATACAATGATATGATATATACATTTTGAGACATTCTGACAAATTAAAGTGGGTAAGAAGGAGAAAAGACTTAGACAGGATGACTATTCTTCATGTGGGCCATCCTGGGTTTACGATTCTTAGGTTGCATAAGTTCGTGACAATAAGTATAACCCTCATTCAACCTAAGCTAACTTAACCTACCCTAACCTAACCTAACCTAACCTAACCTAACCTAACCTAACTTAACCTAACCTAACCTAACCTAACCTAACCTAACCTAACCTAACCTAACCTAACCTAACCTAACCTAGCCTAACCTAACCTAACCTAACCTAACCTAACCTAACCTAACCTAACCTAACCTAACCTAACCTAACCTAACCTAACCTAACCTAACCTAACCTAATTTCTATTCCACTATTCGGCGCACTAGGTTGACAATTCTTCAGGTGG
>NC_134796.1:14531720-14551720 GCF_046742065.1 Oratosquilla oratoria | reverse complement strand
GAGAGAGAGAGAGAGAGAGAGAGAGAGAGAGAGAGAGAGAGAGAGAGAGAGAGAGAGAGAGAGAGAGAGAGAAGACGGGGAGAAATCCCTTCAAGTTGCGTCAAAATATCATTCACATATAGTCCCTCATCCCCCACCCATTCCCTTTTATATATCACAATATTATCCATTCACAACCCTTCTCCACTCACTCCTACCTTCTGTTTTCTCCCGTCCTTCCTCAACAGACATTCCACTCTTTCCCAATGCCTCTTTTACCCGATCCATCCATCTCATCCTTGATCGTCACCTCATGCTCACCCCTTCCACCTCTGCCTTCCACACCTCTTTTACTAATCTTTCTTCACTCATTCTTTCCATGTGTCCAAACCATTCCAATACTGTTTCATCAATCCTATTTCTCAGCTCCCTTTTTACATCCGCTCTCCTCCTTATCTCGTTTCTTACTCTATCCAGCCTAGTAACCCCTCCCATACTTCTCAGGTTTTTCATCTCAAAGACATTTCAAATCTACCTTCTCCTTTCTTATGTTCCATGTTTTACCCTATACAGAGGTAATATATGAAAAGTGGAACCGGAACTGACAATGCTTATAAACCAAATTTTGTTTGTTTTGAGAGAGCAGACGCCTTCTGGAGAAACGTTATATCTGGAAAGTGATCATCCTCAAACTTGGCAAGTACCAGAAGTTTTAGCTTTCATAATAATTTTCGGGACTAAAAATCAAAGAGGCGTTTGATATTATCCTGTTTGCATTCTTTCGAACTCGGCATATCCTCTCTCCTTTGTTTATATATAGCTTACAGGCCCCTGGATTTATACTTAATTTCCTTTAGTTCCAAGTTCGTCTAACAGTTCTTGTCCCATTTCGGCGCATGCTAACCGGGCTAATCGGTTTAAGAACCTGGCGCCTGACTCTTGATATGTCTGCGCTCTGCACAAGAGGCACGGAACTACTAGACTCCTAGATGAGTGGTTAGTCGAGTCACTGTTACAATTAGTGGTGAGTGAAGTCTCGTGTGATTGGCTCGGTAGCAGCGACTGTCATGTGGCTGGTAGTCACCGGTACTTGTAGTCGCCTCGTGTGATTGCGGCTTTAGTGTCATTTCTGATTATGCTACTATAAAAACCACTATTGGCATAAGTACTATTCTTGTTATCTGTATTTGAATACGTTTTTGACTATTAACATCAATTTGACCATTACTAGTATTATTCAGAATATATAATTTTCCACCTCCGTAGATTCACCCAGAAGTCAGACTTTTTATTTTGTGTAAGAACCAAGTTCTCGAGTAAGAAAATTAATCTTCTCTTCGTCTTATTCGTAGTCGGATTGCACCTCCTGAGAATCCTTGGAAATACAAGAATACTGAACCATCATATACTCCGTTTCCTCCACGTTTCCCTATCTTCATTTACTCATCTACCAAAGCTGTCTGCACGAACACACACACACACACACACACACACACACACACACACACACACACACACACACACACACACACACACACACACACACACACACACACACACACACACACACACACACACACACACACACACACACACGCGCGCACACACACACACACACACACACACACACACACACACACACACACACACACACACACACACACACACACAGACACACACACACACACAGACACACACACACACACACACACACACACACACACACGCACGCACGCACACACACACACCACACACACACACATACACACACACACACACACACACACACACACACACACACACACACACACACACACACACACACACACACACACACACACACACACACGCACGCACGCACGCACGCACGCACACACACACACACACACACACACACACACACACACACACACACACACACACACACACACACACACACACACACACACACACACACACTCCACAGATAGAGCTGTCTACACAACTCTAGAGTTCACATTTCTGCATTTTTGCTACCATCAAATTCACCTCTCACTTATACCTCTCCTTGAATCTATTACATCATCCCTACGAACAAGAGTCACGTAGCATTCATTCATGGTTGGAGACTATTGTCCACCTTAAGAAAGGATGCTGATAACTTTCAACTACTACTAACCCTTTATCCTGTTGATCTCTTGAAATATCTCCTTGACTACATGTAGGGCTACACCTCTTAGAAGCTATATTGCACCCAAGGAAAGAAACACTGCGAATCTGCGGCGAAATATTAGAATACTAAACTCTCCTTCCCACATTCAGCTTTCTTCACCCACTCCCAATTCATTATACTTTCACTCTCTTCAACACTGGAAGTCTCCCACATGTTCTCGTTCTCCACACACTTTACTAAGAATCTCCCCCATTCCTTCGAGACTCTGGCTTCTCCACCATTCCTCGCCCTTCATTTTCTTTTCTCGAACTCGTTCCTCGAACTCATCGTCTCTTTCACGATTTCCTTGATCCTCGATTTGATTGAGAGTTTCTTGTTCCTCGTGTCTCAGACCTGACCACCTATTCCTCCTCCTCCTCCTCCTCCTCCTCCTCCTCCTCCACCTTTTTTCTCTCCCCACTCCACATTTTCTTCACATTTTTTTCTTCCTCCTCATTTTCTTTGTCCTTCTCATTTTTTCCCCATTTTCTTCGTCCTCCTCTTTTTCTTCCTCCTCCTCCTCCACTTTTGTTCTCTCTCCACTCCACATTTTCTTCCCCCCTTTTTTTCTTCCTCCTCATTTTCTTGGTCCTCATTTTTTCCTCATTTTCTTCGTCCTCGTCATTTTCTTCCTGTTTTATCTTTAGTTAATTTTCTCGTTTCTTATTCATATGTTCTCGATCTTCCTCCTCCTCCCATTCCTCCTCTTCCTCCTCTCGTTCCTCCCCCTCCTCCCTTTCCCCATCCCGTTCCTTCTCCTCCCATTCCTTTCTTTCCTCCTCCGTCCCTCCTCCCATCTCTCCTCCCGTTCCTTCTCTCGTTCTTCCTCTCGCTCCTCCTCCCAACATTCCTCCTCCTCCTCTTCCTCCTGACATTCCTTCTCCTGACATTCCTCTTCCTCCTGGCTTTTTTCTTCCTCTTCCTCCTCCTGACATTCCTCCTCTTCCTTCTCCTTTTTTCTTCCTCCTCCTCTTCCTCCTCCTCCTCCCTCCTTTATTCTCCTCCTCCTCCTCTTTATTCCTCTTTTTCTCCCTTTTTTCCTCTCTTCTTCCCTGTTCCTCCAATTCCTCCTCCACCTCCCTTTATCCTCCTCCTCCGCCTCCTTTTATTCTTCTTCCTCCTCCGCCTCGCTTTATTCCTCCTCCTTCTGCGCCTCCCTTTATTCCTCCTCCTCCTGCGCCTCCCTTTATTCCTCTTCCTCTTCCGCCTCCCTTTATTCCTCTTCCTCTTCCACCTCCCTTTATTCCTACTCCTCCTCCGCCTCCCTTTATTCCTCCTACTCTTCCCTTTATTCCTCTTCCTCTTCCACCTCCTTTTATTCCTCCTCCTCCTCCTGCACCTCCCTTTATTCCTCTTCCACCTCCCTTTATTCCTCTTCCTCTTCCGCCTCCCTTTATTTCTCTTCCTCCTCCACCTCCCTTTATTCTTCTTCCTCTTCCGCCTCCCTTTATTCCTCCTCCTCCTCCTCCGCCTCCCTTTATTCCTCCTCCTCCTCCTCCACCTCCCTTTATTCCTCCTCCTCTTCCGCCTCCCTTTATTCCTCTTCCTCCTCCAACCCCCTTTATTCTTCTTCCTCTTCCACCTCCCTTTATTCCTCTTCCTCCTCCGCCTCCCTTTATTCCTCCTACTCTTCCCTTTATTCCTCTTCCTCTTCCACTTTTATTCCTTATTTCCTTTTAAATTCGTCAAATCTCAAACCTCCTTTATTCTTTTCTTAGTTTCCAAACTTGTCACTTACACTAATCCTAGTTCCGTCTCTTGATGTTTTTTTAACCTTTTTTTTTTCTCTTCCTTAGTCGTCACCATTTCTTCTCCTTATTCAAACAAATCTCCTCGTCTCTTTCCCTCCCCCACCTGCTCACATTTCCTTCCCCACCTGCTCACATTCATCCCCCTGCTCATTTTCCTTACCCCTGCTCATTTTCCTTCCCCCCTGCTCATTTTCCTTCACACTATGCTCTTTCCTTCCCTCTGCTCTTACCTTCTCCCTTGCTCTCTCTTTCTCCCCTGCCTTCCATTCTACCTGCTCTTTCCTTTCTCTCATGTTTTGTTTCCTCCCCCATCCTTCCTTCCTTCCTCCCCTGATTTTCTTACTCCTTAATGTTCCCTTCCCCCCTTCCTCTTTCCTTCCCCTACTCTTTCCTCCCTTCTTATCTATCCCCCCCTTTACTCTTTCCTTCCCTCTTATCTCTCCTTCCCCCCCTTTGCTCTTTCATCCCCCCCCGCTGCTCTTTCCTTCCCCGTACTCTTTCCTCCCCTCACTCTTTCCTCCTCCTTGTTTTCCTCCCCCTTCTTCTTTCCTTCTCCCTTATATTTCCTTCCCTCTTTACCCTTTCCTTAACTTCCTTGATCTTTCCTTCTCCCATATTCTTTCCTTCCCCGCTGTTCTTTCCTTTCCCCCTTGCCTTTGCTCTTTCCTTCCACGTGCTCTTTCCTTCCACCTGCTCTTTCCTTACCCTCTACTCTTTCCTCCCCCCCACCGCTGCTCTTTCCTTCCCTCCCTGCTTTCCTTCCTCCCCTACTTTCCTTACTTCCTCTTGTTTCCTTTCCTCATACTCTTTCCTTACCCCCTAATTTTTCCTTCCTCCGCTGCTCTTTCCTTTCTTCCCCTTGCTTTCCTTCTTACCCTTCTCTCCTTCCCCTCCTGCTCTTTCCTCCCCCCTTCTAGTTCCTTTACCTTCCTACATTTATATTCATTTTTACCATGTGCATTTACACAAGATCTATATCACTTTCCTCTCCCTCCTTTCCAATCCTTATTCTTTCGTTCCTCTATTGCCATTTTTTTTTCTCTTCGCTGTTCCTTTTGTTCCTGACTCTATTCTACTACATCCTTTGTTTCAACTTTACTTCTCCTATTTTTGTATAAATCCTCCTTTCTCTTGCTCCCCAAATTTTCCACTCAATTTCATTTCTCACCTTCCCTTCCCACCCTCCCTCCCTCTCCATCTTCCCTTTCCATTTTACCTTCCCACCCTTCCTTCCCACCCTCCCTTCCTCTTACCTTCCCAACCTTCCTTCCCATCTTACCCTTCCCACTTTCCCTTCCCACCATCCCTTCCCACCTTCCCTCCCCATCTTCCCTTTCCATTTTACCTTCCCACCCTCCCTTCCCACTCTCCCTTCCCTCTTTCCCTTTCCAGTTTACCTTCCCAACCTTTCTTCCCATTTTACCCTTCACACTTTCCCTTCCCACCATCCCTTCTCACCCTCCCTCCCAATCTTCCCTTTCCATTTCACCTTCCCACCCTCTCTTCCCTCCTTCCCTTTCCAGTGTACTTCCCAACCTTCCTTCCCATCTTACCCTTCCCACTTTCCCTTCCCACCATCCCTTCCTACCCTCCCTTCCCATCTTACCCTTCCCACTTTCCCTTCCCACCATCCCATCCTACCCTCCCTTCCCATCTTCCCTTGCCACATTCACTTACCACCTTCCCTTCCAACCTTCATTTCTCACCATCCCTTCCACCTTCCCTTTCCACCTTCTCTTTCCACTCTCCTTTCCCACGCTCCCTTCCCACTTTCCCTTCCCACTCCATTCCATACTCCCTTCCTATCCTTCCTTCCCACCTTTCTAACTCACTTTCCTTCCCATCCCTCCCTTCCCATCTTCCTTTCCCATTTTCCTTTCCAATCTTTCTTTCACATCTTCCCTTCCCACCTTCCTTTCCCACCCTCCTGTTCCACCTTTGCTTTCTACCGTCCCTTCCACCTTCTCTTCCACCCTTAATTTCCACCCTCCCTTACCACTTTCCTATCTTACCCTCCTACCTTCCCTTTCCACCTTGCCTTCTCACCTTTCCTTCTCACCCTTCCTATCTACCCTTTCCACCTTACCTTTCCACCCTCCCTTCCCATACTCTCATCCCACCTTTCCACCCCACCTTCCCTTTCCACCTTCTTTTCCACATTTCCCCTCTCAGCCTCCGTTCCTACTCTTCCTTTACACCTTCCAATCCCACATTCCCTTCCCATCTTCCCTTTCCACCTTTCTTTCCCACTCACCCTTCCCATTTCCTTTTCCACATTTCCTTTCCACTTTCCTTTCCCACTTTCCCTTCCTATTTCCCTTTCCACCCTCCTTTCCCATTTTCCCTTCCCATCTTCCCTTCCCACCTTCCCTTCTCATCAGATAACAATGATAATGACGATGTTATTTACCTTGACATTAGCAAAGCGTTCGACAAGGTGCCACATCAGAGACTACTAAATAAAATCAAAGCCCATGGCATAGGAGGAAAAGTGTTAGAATGGATTAGAGCTTGGGTTAGTAACAGAAAACAGAGGGTCACCATAAATGGAATAAAATCTAGGTGGGGCAATGTTACTAGCGGGGTCCCCCAGGGCTCGGTTTTGGGTCTCTTGTTGTTCATTATGTACAAAAACGACTTAGACGATGGGATAAATAGTGATGTTAGTAAGTTTGCGGACGACACTGAAATAGGACGCCTAATTAGGTCAGGAGACGACGCAGAGATTCGGCAGGATGATCTTAATAAATTATTAACATGGTTGGTGAGATGGCAAATGAACTTCAATATCTCTAAGTGTAGCGTGTTAAAAGTAGGGCTACACAACCCCGAAAATAGATACAGCTTAAATAACACGTTCTTAGAAAAATCTGAGTGCGAGAGAGACTTGGGAGTTCTGGTAAGTCCGGACTTTAAAACTAGGAAGCAGTGCATTAGCGCCAGAAATAAAGCTAACAGCCATTAGGTTTCATTACTAGGACGGTAACGAATAGAAGTGCAGAGGTGATTATTAAACTATATCTAGCGATAGTTAGACACATCCTTGACTATGCGGTACAGTTTTGGTCTCCTTCCTACATAGTGAACATAAATTCACTAGAATCAGTACAGAGAAGAATGACCAAAAAGATACATGGACTCAGAAATTTGCCTTACGAAGAGAGGCTTAGGCACCTTAACTTACACTCTTTGGAAAGACGCAGAGTGCGGGGTGATCTAATAGAAGTGTTCAAGTGGATCAAAGGTTATAACAAGGGTGATGCAAACAAGGTCATCATAATAAAACAACAGGGCAGGACTCGCAGTAATGGGTATAAACTGGACAAATTTAGATTTAAGAAGGAAATAGGCAAGAATTGGATTACTACTAGGGTGGTCGATGAATGGAATAAACTTAGTAACCATGTAGTAAGCGCTGAAACTATCAGTTGTTCTAAAAAACGATTAGACAACCTTATGGATGGGGACAACAGGTGCTGATGGATACGGAGCTGCCTAGTGTAGGCCTTATGGTCTCTTGCAGTCTTCTTTATTCTTATGTTCTTATGTTCTTATGTTCTTATGTTCTCCTTTTCCCCTTCCCCTCTCGTTCTCCCTTTCCCCTTCCCCTCTCGTTCTCCTTTCCCTTCTTCCCTTCCCACCTTACTTTCCCATCTTATCTTCCCATTTTCCCTTTCCATCCTCTCTTCCCACATTCCATTACCATTTTATCTTTCCACCTTCCCTTCCCATCATCTTTTCCCACCTTCCTTCCCACCTATCCTTTCCACCTTCATTTCTCACCTTCCCTCCCCACCCTCCCTTCCCACCCTCCCTTCCCACCTTCCGTTCCCGCCTTCCCCTCTCACCTTCCCTTCCCACCCTCTCATCACATCCTCCCTTCCCATCTTCCCTTCCTACTTTCCTTTCGCACGCTCCCCTTCCACATTACTTTCTCACTTTCCCTTCCCTTCCTACTCACTCTTCCTGCCTTCCCTTCCCACATGCCTTTTTCACCTGTCCTTCTCAATCCTCCCTTTCCACATTCCCTTCCTACCCTGTCATCCTACCCACACTTCCCAGCTTCCCTTTCCATTTTTTCCTTCCAATCTTTCCTAACCACATTCCCTTCCCACCTTCCCTTCCCACCCTCTCTTCCCATCTTCCCACCTTCCACTCCCAACTTCCCTTCCCACCTTATCTTCCCACCCTCCCTTTCCATTTCCATTTTCCACTCTTCTTTTTCACCCTCCCATCCCATCCTCCCTTACCGGCTTCCCTTCCCGACTTCCCTTCCTGCCCTCCTTACCCACCTTCCCTTCACACCCTCTCTTCTCAACTTTCCCTCTTACCCTCCCTTCTCTCCTCCCGTCGCTCCTTACGCTTCCAGCCTCCCTTCCCACCTTCCCTTCTCAAAATCCTTTATCACCTTCCCTTCCCACCTTACCTTCCCACACTTCCAACCTTACCTTCCTACACTTTCCTATCTTTCCTTCAAACCTTCTCTTCCCACCCTCCATTTCCACCTTCCCTAGCCACTATCCCTTCTTACCTTACCTTACCTTTCCACCTTCTCTTCCCATATTCCCTTCCAATCTCCTATTACCGTCCTCCTTTCCCACTTTCCCTTCCTGCCCTCCCTTACCACCCTCTCTTCCTTCCTTCAAATCCCACCCTCGCTTCCCACTTTCTTTCCTCTCTCTTCTCTCTTTCCTCCCACTTCTCTCTTTCCTCCCTCTTCTCTCATTTCTCCCTCTTTTATCTTTCCTCCCTCTTCTCTTTTTCATCCCTCTCCTCTCTTTCTTCCCTCTTCTCTTCTATCTTTCCTCTCTCTTCTGTCTTTCCTCCTTCCTTTTACTCTCCCTATCCTCCTCCTTCTCTATTTCCTCCCTTTTCTTTCTTCTCCTCTTTCCTCCACCTTCTTTTCTCTCTCTTTCCTTCTTCCACTTGTTTCTCTCTTTCCTCCTCCTTATTCTTGTCTCTTTCCTCTTCCTTCTTCTCTCTTTCCTCCTCCCTATTCTCTGTGTTCTTTCCTCCCTCTTCTGTCCGTCCTCCCTCTTCTCTCCGTTCTTGCTCTTCTCTTCGTCCTCCCTCTACTCTCCGTCCTTCTCTTCTCTCTACCCTCCTCTTCTCTCCCTCCTCTCTTCGTGCTCCCTCTTCCCTACTTTCTCATCCCATCTTCGTCACGTAAATTTTTATTTACTTTGAGACGCGTCGTCCTCCTCCGCCTTGATCTTTCCGGGGCGACAAGTCTCTTCGTTCTCACCTCCTCTTCCTCCTCCTCTTCCTCCTCCTCTTCCTCCTCCTCCTCCTCCTCCTCCTCCTCAATAAAACGAGTGAGCGAGGGGCGCCAATATGCCTGTCAGAGGTCGTACAACACGTAGATGCACGTAGATGCACGTAGATACACGTCATTTCAGTCGCACGTACCTCTAAGTACGACCCCCTTTTCTACTGTCTTCCCTAAATCTCTCCACCCCCATTTCTGTGACGGCACATATTCGGTGCGATATTGCCCTCGAGGACTGAAGCGCTTGTGTCTAATACTTTTATTATTATTCAGCGAGATTACACGAGTTTACGTCAGGTGTTTATTTCTTCGTTCCTTGGGCCACGCGGTAGCTTAGTGGATGCTGCGTTGAACTCAAGAGCAGGTCGCAAGTTCGATTCCGGGACTCGTGTTGGCTCCCGACAGCCCTGGCCAGGCAGGGAGGCGTCCCAACGTTGGACTAAAAGAAAGAAAAGAAAAAATATATAAATATACAAATAAATAAAATAAACAGATAAATAAGTAGATAAATAGAAAATAAATAGAAAATAAAATAAATTAAACAAAGTAAATAAATAAACAAATACACAAATACACAAATAAACAAAATGAACAGATAGATAAAGAGACAAATAGAAAATAAATAGAAAATAAAATAAATTAAACAAAGTAAATAAATAAACTAAATAAAACAGCGGCTTGCTGCAACTGACAAGGCTATGCTCTACCAGGGGTTTTTCACTTCCCACTACGTGGGAGTGGGATAGTGAGTTGAATTTACGATATCTTATATCACAACGGACCCGTACACGTCGTCAATCTAAAACAGATGTACGTCGTCTGCATTTCACTGGAGGTCATCAACTACTATGGAACTTATAAATTAAGGTAATTGTTTACATTCCTTTGGATGCACATAACTGTGGCGTAGGCAATTACGACTATTAAATCCACTAAACTGTCTTGACCGAAGATGAACAAAAACGTCTGTTTTTTGCTGAAAATGTTCACGTAGTACTTGGCCATGGATCAAGGCAGTCTCGACCCCTTTATAGTTGTGATGTCAGCTTGAGTTGAAAGAAATGGGCTGTTGGTTAGACGTAACAAAGCTCATAGAGTGCGCCGTCGTGCCGAGTGGCTCTTAGGAGATCTATAGCTATTGATATATATGTATGTGAAGACATCCTGACTCATTCTCTCTTAAGAAGAACAGCAGCACGAAACTAGGTGAGGAATAAACTTCTGGTTTATTTGTGTGTTTTCCCTCTACTCCTCTTATAATACATATACTAAATTTTTCGTGGCTCCCATTATTATCATACACTATCAAGATGAACCACACATATCAGTAATTACTTTATTAAGTATCTGTCATTGGCCCCGGTAACCATAAACGTTCAGTTGATACCAAAATAGCAGTATTAACAATTTTGTCACTAATTGCTAGATCTCGTTTGCGTACACCTGAAGCTAAGCCGAGACGCATCACCCGAGGATGCCAAAATACGCCAGTAGTTATGGATGAATTAGTAACAATATTGTCATTAATTAACTAGTGTGAGGTTCCTACTACTTATGCTATACACATCACCAGCACTCGCAGGACTAAGTCAAGATAATTAACAATCGGAAAAAAAAAAAAAATACTAACACCTATTGAGGTTTCGGGTGAAATTCTGTCCCATGATTAAAAAGACTTGTTTTATCTTCAAATAACTGAAGCTGTCAGCTATTTTTCCTTAGTATTCGAGTCCTTAGATCAAGTGTGATGGCTTCAGTATCGACTCATCTTTCATTATAGTGTCATCTTCGTATAGAGTATTGACATCATTTTTTAAACTTACCATCCCACTCCTACGCAGTAGCGAGTTGCTCGGTTTTTTCAGGTCGACATTTGGCCGCATCCTCGCCTGGCCAGGGCCGTCGGGAATCAATGCAGCAAATCCGTAGCAGGTCCCGGGAATCTAACTCACGACCATCTGCTCATAAGTTCAAGACTTCAGTGATCTCCCCGCGGACCAACTCGCTAAACATTCTTTTGTGACTCGAAACTAATACTCATTTAAGAAAAGTAAAAGAATGCTGAACTGTTTAACTTCTGCCCTTACTTTGTTACCTATTAAAATCTCACCTTATCCACGCCTCTGACACAACCCATTTGGTGCAAGATTGTCCCAAGTATAGAAGAGACACTTATTGTTGACAAAATTACTATTTTGATGTTATCTATTTGTTAGTGTTGAATTGGCCAAATACATATACATCCCTTCCTTCATGTGTGGACCTTTGCCTTGTTTCATACCACGAAACAAAATATCAACAGAGACAAAGCCTGGCAATCTTTCCCAATGCCACTCGGAAGCCAACACTCCCCACTCTCCTCGCAGACCATAATTTTTTGGAAGGTGATAAAGATCCGAAGTACTCCGGATGTAGTGTGGTGTTGTTGTTCCCTATCTTATTTGAAGGGAACGCAAATGAGGAAGATTCCTTATGTCGTTCAGTTAGATAAATAGAATTAAAATCCCGGCGGCCCAGCCAAATAGAACAGACGGCCTCAGCTATTCCCCTTACATACTGATGGTTGATTACTGTTTTGTGTATTTGCTCATATATTATTTATTTACTTGTTGATTTAGTTGGTTTTGTTATTCATATATTTATTTTATTTTATTTACTTATCTAATCACTTATTCATTTATTCATCTATATATATTCTATTTATACATCTTAATTATTTTTGCATTTGCGGAAAACGAATGCTAAACCAGCACATCTTTGGCTTGTCTTTTACTTGCCAGTAAGACCACGCTCCCTCGCTTTTCCCTCGTCTTTTGACATCCCGGCAGCCGCTGGCGCCATTTTCCCACACCCATTTGGCTCAGCGTGCATACAAACTGCATTTAAGACGCCCATAACCATATTTTTTTCTTTCCATTTGCCTGTCCGATGTAAATCCAACTGTCGTACAAAAAAAAAAAAAAAAAAAAAACTTTCAACACGGTGACACATTTAATGGATTTTGTTCAGATTAAGGAAAAACGATATAGTGTAGCTGAAGAGTAAACCCTACCCTGAAATAGGGTTCAGGCGATCTAGATCACCCTTCAGGGTGGATTTTGCCCCCTTTGCAAATGCTTAGAATATGTCAGTGCTTAGGAGGTGAGACACTTTCTTGTATTTCTGAAAAAAGCGACTATTCGGATTTAGAACAACTCTGTATTCGATCGTTCAACCAATTACTAGTCCAACTTAACAGTCTACCACTTATTCCGTGTGAGGCTAATTTAGTAAATAGTCTTTCGTGGGGAAAGGTATCAAAAGCTTTTGCAAAGCCTAGATATATTGAATCTATATTGTTTCTTTTGTCATAATTCGAGATGACTGTGTTGTAGAATTCGAGTAAGTTAGTCACGTACAAACGTTTCCGACTGAATCCATGATGGCTATCATTTATCCAACAGTTACTTTCTAAATGATGTGTTTGATAGCATCTGTGGTGATAGTTTTAATAATTTTTCCTACGATTGAAGTAATGCTTATAGGCCTGTAGTTATTTGGTTTCTTTTTTGTCACCTTTTTTGAATATGGGAGTAACGTTAGCTAGATTCCATTCTCTTGGAACATATCCGGGTATGATGGATTTCTTGAAAATATTTACTAATGGAACAACAATTTAATTTTTCATTTCTTTTAAGATTCTTAAATGCCAACCGCCAGGCCCTGGTGTTTTATTATCTTTGAATTTTTCTATACACCTTATATTTTTTCTTTTATTATATTTATCGTAGTAAGTTCACCCTAGACTTTTCACAGGTTTCAGTTTGGAGTTCACTTTGAGGTGTTTCGTTTACGAATACTGAGCTAAGATAATTGTTTAAAATATCACACATTCTTTCACTTGAATATTCAAGTTGACCGTCAGCAGATAATAGTGAGTCAATGTGATTCCTAATAACATTTATATCTCTAATGTAACTATAGAATTCTTTGGGATTCTCTTTTGATTTTTCAGCGATATTAATACATACATACATTCATATATGTATGTATATATATATATATACATATATATATATATATATATATGTATATATAAATATATACATACATATATATATATATATATATATATATATATATATATATATATGAATAGAATCGCCAAGGACGACGATGTCAATCACATAATTACCGACAGTTGTCCCCGGAATCGAACCCACGATTTCTACGTTAGCAAGTCTATGATTCTACCAACCACGCTACTGAGGCTATAAGATTCTTCAACCTCGGGGTTAATCTACACCCGCAGGATTTGAGTCGACTGCTAACTGCCGTCCTAATCTCAATTTTACGAAGAACCAGCCCACCCATAGGTAGTGGTGAAGCAGGTACGTATCCTTGATGGACTTTCGTCGTTGAAATACCTGAATAGAATCGCCAATGACGGCGATGCTAATCACATAATTTCCAACAGTTGTCCCCGGACTCGCACCCAGGACTTCTACGTTAGCAGGTACGTCCTGCTTCACCACTACCTATGGGTGGGCTGGTTCTTCGTAGAATTGAGATTAGGACGGCAGTTAGCAGTCGACTCAAATTCTGCGAGTATAGATTAACCCCGATGTTGAAGAATTTTATACTCGTAGTCTCAGTAGCGTGGTTGGTAGAATCATAGACTTGTTAGTGTAGAAGTCCTGGGTTCGAGTCCGGGGACAACTGTCGGAAATTATGTGATTGACATCGTCATCATTGGCGATTCTATTCAGGTATTACAACGACGAAAGTCCTTCAAGGATACGTACCTGCTTCACCACTACCTATAGGTGGGCAGGTTCTTCGTAAAATTGAGATTAGGACGGCAGTTAGCAGTCGACTCAAATCCTGCGGGTATAGAACCCCGAGGTTGAAGAATTTTATAGCCTCAGTAGCGTGGTTGGTAGAAGCATAGACTTGCTAACGTAGAAGTCCTGGGTTTGAGTCCGGGGACAACTGTCGGAAATTATGTCATATGTCTATATATATATATATATATATATATATATATATATATATATATATATATATATATATATATGTATCGTATACCCCCCATTCCTCCGATACCTGTAACTATTGTAAGAAACCTTGTCATCATATTTCTCGATGTCGGGCTCCAGGCTGTAGAACCTCCTCATTCACTAACCAGAAAAAAGAATTAGATAAACGTCAAAGTAAATCCCCCTCGAGGAAAAGTTGATCAAATTCACAAAACTCTCCAAGACCCATTTCTCATGTTGTAAAACTGGTTCTCAGTCCCAGAAAGATCCTTTCCAAGATTTCAAGTCTCAAGATAAAATCGCCCTCTCAAGAAACGGTCCCTTCTTCCCCATTACTATTCTTAGAGACGCTGGTGCCGCTTAGTCCATTATCATCAAATCCGCTCTACCCGAGATTGGGTCCAGAGTATCTGGACACAAAGTAAACATAAATGATCCGTCCTCAGTTCAGTCCACGGAACTGGCCAATGTATTCCTCATGTGTAATTTATTCCAAAAGGAAGTGGAACTTGGTATCTGGAGCAAACCCCTGCCTATTCCAGGAGTTGAACTCAACCTTGGCAACAATCTCGCTGGCTCCCTAGTATTCCCTCCGCCCGAGATCATAAATCCTCCTAGTGACCTAAGCCCTACTTTTATAGAAGACCACTTGCATACCAATATTTTTCCTCTGTGTGCGGTCACCCACTCACAAAATCGCCTTGTAGTTCCCCCTCTGCCCAGTACCTTTGACCTTCCTAACCAAATCATATTCTCTGAAAATCTATCATGAGCTCAACTCGAGGATACCACCCTCCAAGACTTCCATAGAATAGCAGTCAGTTCCCAAAGAGAAGTTGATCACTTCCCTGGATTCTATTACCAAAAGGAAATACTAATGAAGGTAAACAAACCTCCTTCCCGTTCTGATCTCGATACTTGGACCGAACGACACCAAATTGTTATCCCTCGCTCCGACCCAGTATCATCCAGATCGTTCATGATGGTTCTGAAGGGCATCTAGGTATTTGTAAGACCTACGATCGAATGTACGAGCATTTCTTCTAGCCCGGACTAAAGAAGACAGTCACTGATTACGTTAGGACCTGCCATACTTGCGAGATGGTAGGAAAACCTTACCAGAAAATCTCACAACCTCTTCTGAACCCCATCCCCGTCTCTGGTGCACCCTTTTAAAAGGTGATTATTGACTGTGTGGGACCATGACACAAAACAAGGAAAGGAACCCAATACATCCTCACTATAATGTGTCCGGTAATTAGATACCCTGAATCTTTTTCCTCTGAAGAAAATTAACACTCAAATCATAGCAAACACCCTGCTAAACTTTTTCACTCAAGTGAGTCTACCCAAAGCGATCCAGTCTGACAGATGAACAAACTTCACCAGTGACCTTTTTTACCAGTGTATTACCCAAAACCTATCCACTGTTTATCACTCTGAAACTCAGGGCGCTCTTGAACGGTTCCACCAGACATTCATGGCTATGCTTTGCAAATTTTGCTTAATTTCCCCCCTCATGTTATTTGCTGTCCTCGTTAGGGTTTTTTTCCTTTATACTAGTGTACGGTTGCCAAATAAGAGGACTCCTTACGACCCTTAAGGAGCAGTGGTATCAAGAGACCCCTCAACATCCCAAACGGACGGCGAACCAATATATTGATCAATTAAAGCACAGACTGAAAGTAGCCCAAAACATGGCCTTAGAGAACTTAGCCGCGTCCCAAGCCAAATTGAAAATACATTTTGACCAAAAAACCAAGGTCCGAACCTTCAAACCCGGTGACGAGGTACTCTTGTATCTGCCCATACCTGAAGCTTCCCTCACCCACAATTCTCAAGGTCCCTATATAGTTTTCCACCGCCTTAATAAACTCAACTACGTTGTTCTTATTCCTGACAGGCGGAAAGACTCCAAACTAGTTCATGTAAATCTGATGAAAGAATACTTGAGGAGACAACCTGCTGATGACTCCCCGATACCTATCCATTGTAACCAAAACCCACAATGTGAATTGATCCTCCCAGTACAAAATAATGATCTCACCATTCTCCAGCTTAACTCCTCCCTCCTCTCTAACCCATCCTCATTCCTTGTCCACTCAAACCGAAAAATAACAAGATGATCTAGCCCTACTATTCCAGAAACATTCTATCGTCTTTGCAGACCACCTAGGGTTGTGTACTACGGTCGAACATGACATAAAACTTCTTCCTAACACTTCTCCTATTCACCAGGCCCTTTATCGTCTCAATCCTTACAAACTAAAAATGATGAAAACTGAGGTAGACTACCTGGTGGAACATCGACTGGAAGAACCAAGCTCCTCTCCCTGGGTATCCCCTGCTCTGCTGGTCTCCAAGGAAGACGGAAGTTGGAGACTCTGTATGGACTTCTGTAGACTGAACGCAACTACGGTTAAGGACCGTTACCCCTTACTCGTATTGACACTCTAGTCGACCGGGTAGGGAAGTACCGCTTCATCTCCAAGATAGATCTAATCAAGGGGTACCACCAGATCAAACTGACTCCTAAAGCTCAAACTCTTTTCTCCTTCGTAACCCCTCCTGGACTGTATAAGTATCTAGTCCTCCCTTTTGGCCTGTGTAACATTCCTGCCACCTTTCAGCGGGCCATCAATCATACCATCTCTGGACTAGATAACACTTTTCGCTATCTTGACGATCTTCTTTTGGCAGATTCGTGGGAAGACTACCTCACCAGACTAAACTCCCCTCTAGATCGCCTCTCCACAGCAGGATTCGTGGCCAACTTGTCGAAATCCGAGTTCGGCTGAGCTACGGTCACCTACCTAGGGCACGTCGTTAGCCACGGGCTGTGCCGACCCAAGATGACCAACATCTAGGCCATCCTCAACTCCCCTGTCCCAGACAACCGGGAAATCGCTGCGAAGGTTCTTGGGAATGACGAGGTTGTACCTTCGCTTTTGCCGCAACTTCTCGGCAATAGCGGGCCCCCTCACAGCCCTGATCACTCCTAAAGAGAATTTTGTCTGGTCCATCGCCTGCCAAGAACCCTTTGAAGTCCTCAACGTTTCCTGAGCACCGAGCCTGTATTTTGGACTCCCGACTACTCGCGCCCCTTTGTCCTCCAAATAGACGCCTCCGGGGAGGGAATAAGAGGTGCCCTTCTCAAAGATGACGACCACTCTCCCACTCTTCACCCGGTTAGCTAATACTCAGCCAAACTACTCCCATACCAACGCTCCTACTCTACAGTGGAAAACGAAGCCTTGACCCTAGTCTCTGCCCTCAAGCACCTTGAGTGTTATTTGAGCTATCCTGGACACGAGACCATTGTCTACAGTGGCCAGTCTACATTGTCTACAGTGACCATTGTCTACAGTGACCCTCTCATCTTCATTGAAAACACCAGACTCACCAACCAACGCATTCTTCGTTGGGTTCTCCGACTCCAAGCCTTTAACTTCCGAGAATCACATCAAAGCTGAAGACAACATCCTGGCGGATGCTTTCTCCAGAGGAGCAGACGCCCAAACAGCTCCCAGTGACTAAAAGACCTCTAGTCCAACTCCACCCAATTACGCTGGACTTCTGGAAGGGGGGTGTTATAGTCACTGGTCACCACCGTCATTTTTCTGTCACCCCGAAACCAAGACTATTTGAAGACACTCGTAAACAACCTATCAACCCCCCCCCACGTCACTATGACTTGTTAATGGGTCCAGTGGGTTGGTGGTTCCGACCTGTTTTCGAGCCGGACTTGAATCTTACAATAAACCGCTGACGAAGCCCACGTAAAAGCCAAGCCCACTCCTCCCACTACTTAAAGGTGGACACCAACTTCGACAAAGACAATCAGTACCCCGGTGGATTCCCTAGATCTCAAGACGCTCGCATTGACATTGTTTCCGCCCTTCTACCTGCTGCTTAACCACCGGCTCCCCCACTGCCGAATGCAGGACAAATCTCGTTCCGCTCACAACAAAATTGAGTATAACCAACTCTTGTCCGGTAGAAGTGGAATCTCCCCCATTTTTTTTATTTTTTTTATTTGCCTATCTTTACATGTATTTGTTTTGTGACTGGGAACATTTCTCTTGTGTTTAAATTATCTATTATAATTTTCTTGTTCAAGTGTGTTTCTTTTTACAATATGTCTGATGTCATCCTTCGGGATATATCTATTTGTATTGGTGATGGTACAGATTAAATATATGTTTTCATGTTATTAGACTTCTCGACTTGCCTTTACGTGTATAAGAATTAACCAAGGGCCACTACGTTCATGAAGGTACTTTGTTACGGCTGCATCGTGCCTTCGTAAGCAATCAGTTTCAACCCCGTACAGGCCTCATCACTTTTCATAGTCCTGGAATAGTTCGGCACACCTCAGCAAGCTACATTTTGTCTAAGTGATATATATATATATATATATATATATATATATATATATATATATATGTATATATATATATATATATATGTGTGTGTGTGTGTGTGTGTGTGTGTGTGTGTGTTTATGTGTGTGTATGTTTGTGTACACACACACACACACACACACACACACACACACACACACACACACACATGTACACACACACAGACGGAAACAGAAACACACTCTACCAACAGTACCTCTTTTTCCCATCAAAGTTGGAGTACCGGTTCGTGATGCAGTCTTTGGTGGGACTCGAACTCGAAACATCGAGCGTGCTTGTGTATATGCGTGTGTTAGCCTGTGTGTGTGTGTGCATTTGAGTGTGCGCGTGTATATGTGTGGGAGCGCACCTCTAACACACCGTGAATCAAGTCAGGTTGTAGTGGTTGAATAAGATATATTGTTTAATGAGGGTCAGTATTAAGCATTCATGAACATCTGAAAGGTACAAGGTAAACGCCAATGTGATGACGAAAATACACTCACTATAAACATTTGAGAATGTGAGATAATAGTCGAGTTACATTTAACATTACCGTCGTTTGAAATATTCTTTAAGGCCGGTTTACGAGTATATGGCGCTGCTTTTGACGCTAGGCCCTAGCTTCATATGTCGACAACTTATCACTTTCCCAGAGCAAATTTCAAGCTGATAAAGACGCAAACTGGAAGCCATTTATATGGTGCTCGTAAAAATGATGAAGTCGCTAGCGTTTTTGAGTAGTCCCAGGCGTCATGGCGTTTTGTGCAAGAGTGCTCCGAGCTAAGAGTAGAATGCGTGATTCTGTTATGAGAAAACGGCCAAGAAAAGGAAGTGTATGGGTACAAAAACGAACAGGTAGGAGACAGGCTCAGGGGGCCCTAGATAATAACCCCGTTATAATTCAATTCATCCTTGATTAATCAGCTTTCATTTCGTAATTTCGAAAACTCCTTAAATGTGCTGCCCTCTATAGGGATTAGCCTAGTCAGCCTAGACTAGTCGTGCTTATCACAGTCCATCAACCTAGATACTACTACTACTGTACTATATTGGTAAGGTGATTAGATATTTAATACAAACATTATTTATTACCTTTGAACTCTTCTTCTTCCATCTTCAGGTTGGTGTTTGCAGGGTCAACGAACATTTGGATAGTATTTGAATTCAATATTCCATATAGTGAGATAGTTCTTCTACAATCTCAAGATGGGTGAATATTTCCTTTCCTTTCATTTGTGTTAGTTTTAATACCATCATAAGAAGAATACTGCTCAATGCACACCCAGCAGCAAAGCACACACACGGTCACACACTGCCGTCGTCGTCTGGACTAGTCATCTATTTGCTACTGAAACACTAGACGCGGGGACTAAAATTGAATATGTT
>NC_134796.1:14511720-14514220 GCF_046742065.1 Oratosquilla oratoria | reverse complement strand
AGAGGACCGCCGTGTAATCGAAGCGGGTGGCCCTGCTGTGGATAGCCTTTGTCTTGCTGCTTTACTTTTGTCTAGGGAAGTGATCAGGGACAGGAATGACCCTTTCTCCATAATAAGCCAAGATTAAAGGAAAATGGGTGACGGATGGGAGTGAGATGGGTTGGAATGGGTGAATGTCTTGCCTGTCTACCTCCCTTACTTGTGTATCGATACATATAGACCAGCTAGTTTTACTTGCTTCTTGGTTGGAATATTTATATACTAACCTATTCATTCTTATTTTCTAATTTATCTGTCTATATATTGATTGATTTATTTATTTAATTTTCTTTCTTTTAGCTCTTTGCTTATTCCATGATTCAATAAAGACCTACTGAGACAAAATAGAGGATTTTCTCCTGATGATTCCTAATTCATGTTGGTGTTACACATTGCTCCTTTGATCCGTAGTTTCAATCACCACTGGGATCACAAAGACAGCAACAGCAAACAAGGTGAGCTCTGTTTCATTTACCCCAGGGAACTGTGATCTTTATTATGGGCTCAAATCATCCGCACCTACACGTTGAGTCTAGCGAGGAGATGGATTAACTAATTCCTAACATATCCCCACCACGAGTCCTTTGGGGAATCAAAGAGGCGGAGTAGTTCTTTGCTTTGTATTGGACTTAATCGGGGTTGAATTGAGGTCGCATAATTGGGGTAGTGGTTGGAAGGGGGAGGGTGGGAGGGGGGACCAGGTGCCCATCCTTATCTCTACTTGTATAGAAAAAAAAAAAAAAAAAAAAAAAAAAAACGATAAAGAAATCGAGGTCGTGTGGGATTGAGTGCCAACCCCTCAGGGTTGCACCTCCAGATAAGAAGAAACAGCTTTTCTAAGTAGAAGTGCTCTTATATACTGTAGATTTCAAAGTTTCCAGAATTTTCCAGGTCAAACCGGGTAAAGAAATCTAAACGTCTAAATGCACCTCTTTCTTCCGGCAATTGATATAGCAATAGACCAAAAATCTCTTTATCGGTAGGATTTTTTTTCTTTCTGTATACGCAAGTTAGGGAGATGTTATATGAGCGAGTGGATAAATAAATGGACATAATCTAATAGGGCTGGGTGTGGACACCCGGCAAAAGAGCAAACAAGTCTCTGGTAACTTATTGTGGAAATTATATGCTATACCATGTTCTTTTTTTCAATGTGATAATTCCTCATTTCTTTTCTTGGACTCCTTATTACATGCAAGAAAAATGATCGAAAATAAAGCAATGCAGTGAAGGAGAGGAAGGTACAGACGGGTATATACAGTAGTGACATTATTAAATGGACTGGTAGCACACTATTTTCAGAGACACGCCGAGATAAAACATCAAATGACAAACAAAAGGACAATGGTCAAGGAAAGCACGTGAACGAGTTAGAAGTAACTAGAACTATAAACAAATATAGAAAAAAATAGATAGAAGGGTGAAACGTATGAGAACGAAAGCCTGACAAAATAAATACCAAATGAAAAATGCAGAGTGAAAAAAGACAGTTCGAATATTATTCAAAAAGAGACAGGGAGAGATGCAAATGAATTCGACCTACAAAGGAACATTCAAACAAAAGAAGTCAAGACAAAGGCAGTGATCCAGACAGAATAAACACGACAACAACAACACCAAAAACAAAGATATGTAATACACAGGCAATAACATGTTTAAAAGAAATGAAGGTAATGAGATGTTGCCAGGTGGAAAGAAGATTAGAGATAAAGACGGCCCCAAAAAATACAATATCATAAGCAATATTTAAAAAAGATTCTTTGAGCTTTAGATTCTTGGAATGCTGGGCACCTCTGAAATGAAAACTCACATTGCAAAAGACAAAGTTACCTATATCATTTTAACTCGTTTTTTGACTTAATCTATAACAAAATATTGTATATTTCTATTATGAAAAGCAAAGCAAATTATACATAAGGAACTTAGATTTTGATATACTACTGAAAGGTATTTGGCAGCTGCAGTTCTTGCATTGAATATGTGGTGGTAGGCTGAGTCACTATTGTGGCCACCACTGTGGAGTTACCAGTTGTAGGTAATGGGTATGAGAGATTACGAAATTTTCTTTTCTCTCTTTTTCTCTGCTCCCCGTTTATTTACATAATTTTACAAGACGGTTATGCAGTGATGGGGTGACTTAAGGTCAATATGCTTTGGAGTAAGGACATGGTAGGTTCAATAGAACAACAAAGAGAACATAGAAAGGGGGTGACTATTGGGTACATAGTTCTACCTTGTGAAGAGGAAGGAGGAACGAGACAATTTTGTTTTGCCTCTGGGTGTAGAGTGAAGTGTCTTTTTCTACTGGATTAGATGGTCATCATTGTATGCGAAGCAGGACTTCGTCGATGAATCATTGGAAGGTCTGAACAGCGTTTCTCAATCCAAAGAACACCCCGACATATTTACACAATCCAAAACGCGTGATGATGGCAGTCTTCAGGATGTCCGCTGGGTGAAC
>NC_134796.1:14496720-14506720 GCF_046742065.1 Oratosquilla oratoria | reverse complement strand
ACCTAATAGGCTACCACTTATTCCATGCAAAGCTAATTTAGTAAGTAGTCTTTCGTGTGGGACGGTATCAAAATCTTTTGCAAAGTCTAGATATATTAAATCTATATTGTTTCTTTTGTCATAATTCGAGACAACTGTGTTGTAGAATTCGAGTAAGTTAGTCACGCAAGAACGTTTCCGTCTGAAACCATGTTGGCTATCATTTATCAAACGGTTACTTTCTAAATGATATTCGATAGCATCTCTGATGATAGTTTCCATTATTTTTCCTACGATCGAAGTCAAACTAATAGGCCTATAGTTATTTGGTTTCTTTTTGTCACCTTTTTTGAATATGGGAGTAACGTTAGCTAGCTTCCATTCTCTTGGGACATCTCCGGATATGATGGATTTCTTGAAAATAATTTCTAATGGAACAACAATCTCATTTTTCATTTCCTTTAAGATTCTTGGATGCCAACCGTCAGGCCCTGGTGTTTTATTAACTTTGAGTTTGTCTATACACCTTTTAATTGTTTCTTTTGTTATATTTACCGTAGTGAGTAAGTTTACCCCAGACTTTTCACAGGTTTCAGTTTGGAATTCACTTTGAGGTGTTTCATTTACGAATACCGAGCTAAAATAATTGTTTAAGAGATTACACATTCCTTCATTTGAATATTCAAGTTGACCGTCAGCAGATAATAGTGGACCAATGTGATTCCTAACAACCTTTTTATCTCTAATGTAACTATAGAATTCTTTGGGATTCTCTTTGGATTTCTCAGCGATGTTCATTTCGTATTGTCGTTTTCTTTTTCTTATTGTCTTTTTTAAATCTCTCTGTATTGATACATAACTTTCATAGTCATTAGATGCACCCGAGTACTTATATTTCTTATAAGCCTGTCTCTTTTTAGCAATACTTTTTTCAGTTTCTTTGTCGAGCCACTTTGGGCGAGCCTGATTTGGGGGACGTCTGTCCTTAAAAGGAATGTAAGTTTGAATCATCTTAGTGAGCGTATTTTGAAATATTTCCCACATCTGATCTACAGGTCTTTCGTTTAATTTTTCCTCCCAATCTGTAAGCTGAAGCTCCTGACGTAGTTCTATGAACTGAGCTTTACTGAAATCGGGTATTTTAGAAGCACAAGTATCTATTCTAAAATTGTTTAGGAGTTTGAATCTGACTAAGTTGTGATCGCTATTTGCAACAGATTCACCGACTTCTACATCAGTTGCCATGCTCTCGCGGCTAGTGATCAATAAATCGAGTAAGTTTCCATATCTTGTGGGCTCTTTTACATGCTGAATTAAGTAATTGTCACCAAGAAAATAAATCAAGCGACTACCTATATGGCCATGTTCAAGGGTCATCCAATCAATGTCAGTAAAATTGAAATCACCCATTATCAATAAATCCCGGTTGCAGAAACTAGACAGTTCTTGAAATAACAGTTTGTCGTCTGCTAATGATAATGTCTTTGGCCTATATATTACACCTATATTCATTTTTTGTCCATTTGTTTGGGTTAACTCAACCCACAAACTGTCATATGCATCCTGTTTCACTTTATCTAAAACACAAGCATGAACATTGTTTTTAACGTACAATAGAACACCCCCACCTTTCTTGTGGTTTCTATCCTGATGAAAGTGTTTAAATCCCGCAATATTAAATTCAGCTTCGAACTCTGTACCATTTAACCATGTCTCAGTTATTCCTATCATATCGAGATTTTCGCTTTTGACATACGCCTGTATTTCTTGAAATTTGTTCCTAATACTACGAGCATTAAAGTATATAGTTTTAAGAAACTCCTGATTATTTCTTTTTGACACATTTTGAGTTTCAATATCATGTCTTATATTATAATTTTGTTTTTTATTTATGCCTTGCTCTATATTATTATTATTTGGTCCTTCATTGACATTCAATGCCTCATTAACATTTCTCCTATCAAAATTAACATTTCCCCCATCACGGACATCTGGTCGATTACGGTCATCCGATCTATTTTGTACATTTTGTCCCCCTACGTCACCGTGATTCACGCCGGCCTCCCGTCGTTCAGTGACATTATGTCCGGCATCCCTTTCTAAAATTATATTTTGTCCTCCAGTGACATTATATCCTACCGTGATATTTTTTCCTCCACTATAATTACATCCCATCGTGATCTTTTGTCTTCCACTGTCATTACATCCTATCTTGATATTTTGGCCTTCATTGACATTCTGTCCGGTATCTCTTCCTAAAATTATATTTTGTTCTTCACTTACATTATATCCTACCGTGATATTTTCTCCTCCATTATCATTACATCCTATCGTGATATTTTGTTCTCCACTATCATTATTTCCCATCGTGATCTTTTGTCCTCCACTGTCATTACATCCTGTGACATCCTTTTTGTCCTAAGACATTATCATTTATGTGTCATTTCGTCCTAGCGAAATATTATATATACATATATATATATATATACATATATAATTATAGATATATATGTGTGTTTGTGTGTGTGTGTGTGTGTGTGTGTGTATGTATGTATATGTATATTGGTGAGGATTCTTTGTAGTCACAAAAGAATGCAGAGCGACTTGGTAAGTAGAAATGTCCATAAATATCACCTGCTTAAAATATGCAGTTAGTACCTCATACAGGGTCTCGTAATACCTTTGATACCCAGCTTTCATTTTGATTTGTGGTACTCGAAAGGAAAATTACAATGCTCTATGTCTAAATGGAAACACCGTAAAAAACTGATAAATGTAGTATTGCTAATATAATGACTATGATACTATGTCTTTGCTTTGGGACGAGGCATCATCGGAAGCAAAACACAACTGGCTTTCTCTAGAGCAAAAATAGATGAATAAATGAAAAGATAAACAAACTTAAGGGAAAGGCTTTTAAGTGGAGGTGAATTGACTTAATTCCCGTGTACAAGTGTTTCAAATTCTATACACAAAAAAATGAACTCAAGGCGACAGAGAGAAGAGCGTGTCAGAAATAGGAGTATACACAGGGGAGAGAGTGCCTCCGTGCCATTGTGTAGATAATGTACACCGAGCTATGGTGGCAACAAGGTGAGTGAAATCCCAGACACGACAGGGAGGGCAGAATCGGAGACACTCTTACGTATAATAATAGCTTTCGGAGGTGCTTATGTCGC
Organism: Oratosquilla oratoria; assembly: GCF_046742065.1. Taxonomy (NCBI): domain Eukaryota; kingdom Metazoa; phylum Arthropoda; class Malacostraca; order Stomatopoda; family Squillidae; genus Oratosquilla; species Oratosquilla oratoria. Next base: position 14,503,562 of record NC_134796.1, on the reverse strand, counting down.
CTTACGTAAGACTTAAGTCAGGTAGAAAGAGATTCTACTTTGGAGGTCTTTATCATAATATCAGCTTACAGAGTGAAGCGCGGGTAGAAATGAAATTTAAAAAGGCGAGTTTATGTAAACAACAATGACGGAACCATTATGTATAGAATTTTTACCTATTCATTCATATAATTGCTTTCAAATATTCTATTTGTCTTGTTTTTGTCCATGCTACACTTCAAATATTTCATTCTAACTGTCGACAAATTATTCTATTTGGTATGAGCGAGCTAAATTGATCTTTATTAACTCAATTGTGCAAGTGCTGTACTTTTTTTTTTGTAAAAGTTAATGTCAGGTGATTTTAGGATGAAAGGTTTACAAAATATATTGTTATCATATGTAGTTTGAAACCCAAATAACTGCACCAATTGTGTAGTTTCTCCTCTTACTTAACCTACTTTTTCGATAACCGAATAAATCCATTGCGTGGACAGTATATGACTCATGTAAATCACCTTAAAAAGAAGACGAAGAAAAAGGGCCTTAAACTGATGGAATAAGAAAAAAGAAGAAGAAGAAGAAGAGAGAAAAGAGGTCATCTGAACTTGAGCGGCCTCGAGAGTTTCTGCAGAGAGTTGGGAACTTTCCAGAGTAATACAAATCCTGAAATCACAGAACACAAATCCTGAGATGTTCGCCTCGGACCCGGACAGACCTATGCATACCTGACTTCGAGGACATGTTCGTCTAGGGTGGTCAAATAGGCTGGTGACCTTACACTGTAGCCCAGGAGATTGAAGACAGCAAGGAAAAGGCAATACTGAATACTTTCGAAAGAAGAATCCTTTTCGAAAAAAAAAAAAACGCACACTATATCACCTGCCCGGTCGTTCACTCAGTCTTAGTTTTCCAGTGTATCAGTCTGTCAATCTGTCGATTTGTGTCAGTCCGTCATTGTTTTCTTCCACCTAGTCCTCAAAAATGTCTTTCTCATAATAGTTTAGATCCTATTTCTTCTGTGTCTATTGTCACACTGATATTCATACTAATCTCACGTCTCATAATTTTTTCTTTACTTGAATTTATGTAGATAGTGACATTTTTGTTTTCTACTTAAAATAATTATCATATTCATAATACTTCAAAGTAGTTGAGAACTCATTTTATCATTATTATTTTTTTATATAGACCATAAACCTCATTAGGTATTCAGTTATTACCTTTGTCCTAGGATATTTTAATAGGAAAAGCAACTTATCGATAATTTAGATAAGTAATTAGGTAGGAAACAGATTGAGAAAAATGAAATGGGAATATAGACCAGCATGTCGCATGAGACTAGATTCAGTAATTGAAAAATAAAACCAACGATTCAGTCCTCGATTGTCGTCTAGACTTGAGAAAATAGAGCTTAAATATTGAAGGTTGAAGTCCTTAACTTTGACTTCCTTCTCCTTCCCTCAACATGACGCATTCATTCGTTCAGACATCTTATCTTCCTCGATGTCGCTGTGCCCATCCAACAGGTGTTCCGGGGGGCCTTGCCTCAACTCGGAGAAATGAATATGAACAAGGACGGAGACACGAGGAAGGTAGAATAAGCCTCGTAGGAAAGATAACATCTGGGAAGAGACGTTTCCGGAAATGAAAGATGGATGAATACATAAAAGGATGGATGGGTGGATACGTGTATGTAATGCACACACAAACACACATACAAACGCGCGCACACACACACACACACACACACACACACACACACACACACACACACACACACACACACACACACACACACACACACACACACACACACACACACACACACACACACACACACACACACGACTCGGTGGCGCGGTTGGTAGAGTCCCAGACTGTCACTACGGCGGTTCGAGTTCAAATCCTGCCTAGGGCTGAAAATAATTTCAGTATCACTGAGATTCGAGTCGTTATTCCAACTCTCGTGGGGGGGAAGTTGGGTGTGTGTGTGCGTGTAAGGTCAAAGCATTACCTAAAGATCGGACATACGAACTCTGAGCTCTCTTACGGGAGGGAAATGGCTGTCGATCACGAGTCCAGCACATGAGCCAAAGACCGAGGTGAATCACCAAGGTGAATCACACACACACACACATACACACACACACACACACACACACACACACACACACACACACACACACACACACACACACACACACACACACACACACACACACACACACACACACATATATATATATATATATATATATATATATATATATATATATATATATATATATATCGATAATTTTTATGACAGTTGCATGCAGGGTTCGAACCCGCTGTACTCGGCTATCCGTAAATTACCTGTACGGTGCCCTAGACCACTACACTACAGAGCCTATAGATCCTTGAAACCTGGAATCGAACTGATTCCCGAGGGAAGGAAGATCACTTATTACGGCGATCCGAATTCCTGTTTTACTCAAGGACCATTCCACCAGTGGTATGGGGTAAGGACTGGGACGAACCCCTTTCACGCTTATCGCCATTGTAACTATGAGAGTAATACGCTAATGGCAGCGACATCAAACCGATAATTTTTATGACAGTTGCATGCAGGGTTCGAATCCGCTGTACTCGGCTATCCGTAAATTACCAGTACGGTGCCCTAGACCACTACACCACAGAGGCTATAAATCCTTGACCTCTGTGCTCAAATTATATCACTCTTGATAGCGCAGTGGTCTAAGTTACTGTTCAGTTGTTATGTCTCAGCTGGGTGTCCTTAGCTTGACTATGTATCAATTTTCGTATATGCTTCCATCGAACTCCTTGTCAGCCTCGACCGTGATGGCATGGAATTAAAGTGAAAATTAATGTGATTGAATATACATACATACATATACCAAGGCTTTTTCCCCCTTCCAAGGGAGGTAGCCAAAAAGGGAAAGGCATAAAAACACTCCCACCCATTTCATCCCTAAATACACTCCACACCCCTCCCACCCTTCCTCTCATCTGAGCACCTCCTGGATGACGGGTCATCCCTGCACCCTGCCCACCGCCCTGGGTCAGAAGCAGTGTCGCAAGACACAGTACATCCACAGCGAGGCCGCTTCATTTAATCGGCGACCCCCCCTCTCCGTCCCCCTTTGCATATAAGGCGAGGACGGGGAGAAATCCCTTCGGGCTGCGTCAAAATTTACTCACACATACTACCCCACCCCCCACTTCCCCGCCCATTACTCTTCATGCAGTCACAACATCATCCATATACAACCATTCTCCACTCACCTCTGTCTTCCGTCCTCTCCCTTCCTTCCTCAACAGACATTCCCCTCTTCCCCAAAGCCCCCTTTACCCCATCCATCCACTTCATCCTAGGACGTCCCCTCATGTTCACTCCCTCCACATCTGCCTTCCATACCTCTTTTACTAGTCTTCCTTCACTCATTCTTTCCATGTGTCCAAACCATCCTAATATTCTTTCATCAACCCTATCTCCCAAATCCTTTTTCACCCCTGTTCTCCTCCTCACCTCCTCATTTCTCACTCTATCTAGCCTAGTAACCCCCACCATACTTCTCAGACACCTCATCTCAAACACATTCAAACTCCTTCTCTCTTCTTCTCTTATGTTCCACGTTTCTGCCCCATACAGTGCTGTTGGCACAATCACTCCTTCATACAGTCTCCTCTTCGCATCCATTCCCAAATGTCTATTTCTCATTACACTCTTTAAACCACCAAGGCATTTACTCGCTTCCCTCAATCTACATTCTACCTCCACCTTCACTCCACCTTTTCCTGCTACACTTGCACCCAAGTATTTAAAACTATCTACTTCCTCCAGTCGCTCTCCCTTAATGTTCACTTCCAGTCTACTGCCACTTTCACCCCTTGTACTTCTCATCACCTTACTTTTACCCACATTTATCTTTAGCTTTCTTCTATCACATACTTTCCCAAACTCTGCCACCAGCTTCCTCAATCCCTCCTCTGACCCTGCCACAAGCGCAGTGTCGTCCGCAAACAACAGCTGGCTCACCTCCCACTTTTCTCCATTTTCTTTAACCATCTCCAATCCCTGACTCACTACCCTAGCATTCACCTCTCGCACCACCCCATCCATGTATAAGTTGAACAGCCAGGGCGACATAACGCATCCTTGACGAAGTCCCACCTTTACTTCAAACCACTCACTCTCTCCATTTCTAATCCTAACACATGCTCTACTACTCTCATAAAAACTCTTGACAGCTCCCAAAAGCTTTCCTCCTATCCCATAAATCTGCATAACCTCCCACAGTGCCTTTCTGTCTACCCTATCATAAGCCTTTTCCAGATCCATGAAAGCCCAAAAAACATCCTTCCCCTTTCCTATAGCTTTCTCACATATCTGTCTTACCACAAAGATCTGATCTACACAACCTCTACCCGTCCTAAATCCACACTGTTCCTCACCAATTACTCCCTCTGTTCCTCTCCTAATCCTCTCAATTAAGATCCTCCCATAAGCCTTCCCTACTACACTCAACAGGCTAATCCCTCTGAAATTACTACATTCACACTTGTCCCCTTTTCCCTTGTAAAGAGGAACTATACAGGCACTACTCCAGTCCTCCGGTACTCTACCCTCTCTCCAGCAAACATTAAATAACCTCACCAACCAGTCCACCATCACTGCACCTCCCTTTTTCAGACATTCTGCATGACATCCATCCAGACCAGGTGCCTTACCTGCTTTCATCATCTTTACAGCTGCCTTCACCTCATCCTTCCTTATTTCTCCTCCATTCTCCTCACTCATCATTCTCATTTTCTTCGCATTTCCCACTGCAGCTATCTTTCCTTCCCTATCCTCCTTCACATTCAGCAACTCCCTAAAGTATTCTGCCCATCTTCCCCTCACTGCCATCTCTTCCATTATCAACTCTCCATCTGTACCTTTTACCTTTTCTTCCCTACTTGATTCGCCTCCTCTTCCTCTCTTAATTTCTTTCCAAAACATCTTTTTATTACTTTCAAAATTTTCTGTCATACTCCTACCCCATTTCACATCTGCTCTCCTCTTTGCCTCCTTTACCTTTTGCTTTACTTCTCTTTTCTTTTCTTTGTACGTCTCATATGACTCCCCTGTCCTCTTTTGTAACCAATCTGTGAATGCTCGCTTCTTCTCTTCTACAGCCTTCTTTGTTTCCTCATCCCACCATTCACTACCCTTTCTTCTATTTCCCCCTGTCCTTCTTGTTCCACACACCATCCTTGCACACTTTAAGACTCCCTCCTTGAACCATCCCCATTCCTCCTCCACACCCATCTCTGCTCTATCCTTTACTCCCTCCCACTCCTCCTTCAGCTTCTTTTCGTACTCCTTCTCCTTTTCCTTTTCATTCAAGGAGTTCACTCTAAGAACCTCCCTACCTTTTGTCCCTTTCCTCCTTCTCCATCTATCCTCCACTCTCAGCTTACCTTCCACCAAAAAAATGATCTGATATTCCCCCACCCTCTCCCCTTAGCACATGTACATCCTTAACTCTTCCTATCATAATCCTATTTACCACTACATAATCCATTAGCGCTCTATCTACCACCCTTCCCTCCACCACCCTCTCCCATGTGTACTTATGCTTGACTTTCTTCCGAAACACTGTATTTGCTATCATCAACTCTCTTTCTAGACACATTTCCACCATCAACTCTCCACTACGATTCTTTCCTGGAACTCCACACTTCCCAACCACTCCATCGATTGGACCATTTCCCACCCTAGCATTAAGGTCTTCCAGTACTATTACATTGACATTTCTTCCTAAACCCTCTATGCACTCATTTAAATCTATCCAAAAGGCCTCCCTTTCTTCCATATTCTTCTCACTGCCCGGCCCATATGCACTTACAAAGACCCACATCTCCTTTCCCAGTTTCACCTTCATCCACATTATCCTTGAGGAAACCTCCTTCCACTCCACTACCCCTTTACCTATCTCCATATATATATATACATATTACAAAGGCGGAGCATGCCGACAGGAGACCTTTTGATCCATATCTAGGTCGGATGAAAAAAAAAAAAAAAAAAAAACATATATATACACATATATATATATATATATATATATATATATATACATATATATATCATATTGATAATAAATTAAAACTATAATGTAAAAATAACAAATAAAATACATCAATAAATGCATAGGTATAGTTGAATAACAAACAAACAGGCAAATAGTAAATGATTATAAATTGACATATAACCAACAATAAATGAAAATCAGACAGACAAATTATAACAAAACAAAAACAAATAATATAACATAAATTATAATCATTAAAGCATCTTACTTAGGTATTTATCTAAATGATTCTTAAAGCTTTGAACTGAACTACATTGCACTACCTGTGCAGGAAGTTTATTCCATTCATTAACTACACGGTTGGCAAAGTTGTTTCTACCTACTTCCAAATTGAATCTATTTCCGGACAGTTTGAGACCATTGTTTCTTGTCTGATTCTCATTCAATGTGAAAATTTGGTCACTTTTGATGTTGTCAATTCCCTTTAAAATCTTAAAGACCTGTATCAAGTTACCTCTGAGTCTAGGCTTTTTTAGGGAAAGCAGATTCATGTGCTTAAGTCGATTTTCGTATGATTTATTTTTGATATTTGGAATCAGTTTTGTGGCTCGCCGTTGTACTTTTTCCAGTCTGTCAATGTCTTTAATGAGATTCGGTGACCATACGGAAACAGCATATTCCAAATGTGGACGAACTAACGATTTATATAGCTTGTTAATGAGTGATGGACTTTTGAAATCAAAAGATCGCGCAGTCAATCCCAGAATCTTATTTGCTTTCTCA
>NC_134796.1:14489220-14491720 GCF_046742065.1 Oratosquilla oratoria | reverse complement strand
AGCATTACACCTTTGAAATATACTGTAAAGTTTTTTTATCTGTATGGAGTAATCTTACTACTAGAGTTTATCGTTTTTGTTAGAACACTAATTGCATTTAGTAGATTTGGAAAAAATACGGCAAAAGATGAAGGTAAAAAATTTAGAGGTAGAAAAAGAAGAAAAGGGCAGGAAGGAAGGGAACGGTGAAAGAAGGAATAAAAAGAGAACTGAGGAATAAATGCGATGGTTTTCTTTGCTTCCTGTGCTAGGATAGCTGGCCAAGTGACTGCCAGTGGCTGCCGCTTGAAATCGAACAGAAAATTTGGGCTCACATGGGAGGAGTGTTTTGTTGGTTCCTAACCAGCGGCTTTATTCTCGGGGACACTTGCGCCGAACGGGAGTAACAGAGGTGGAGAAATTTAGGGAAGGCAGTAGAAGAAGGGATAAAAGCTAAAAGTGATTAGCTCAACTTTTTTGTTTATTTTCTCTGCCTCCAGATGGTTTTGTTCATCTGAGGGTGACTCGCAAATCAGAGTGTTTAAGAACTACATCGGTAAACCTTTGTAATACGTAATTTGTATGTTTACTCAACCTTTTGTCAAGGTCAAGCTCAGTATTGAATAAATAAAGATCCCTTACACTTTTTGGGAGTGTTGCTTGCTTACCTGTGTATTGTCTATGCACTGCCAGCAAAGTTTCTAACAGTGTTGACAGTATATCTTTACTTCAACCTTTAACCATTAGATGGCTAAACCGGTTGCCGGTGCCGATTTCCTGGGGGCTACGGGTCTCCAACGAAGAGGAACCGGAGCAACAGGTAAATATATTTGTTTACCGTTAGCCAGAATAAAGATAGAAGCGTTTACTCAGGTATAGGGCTGTCTGTAGTGGCAGTAAAGATCCGGTGACCCAGGCATCGTAGCATAACTCCTCTATGCATTGTCTATAAAACTTTGGGTTCTTGACCACATTTCATGGCCACCCCACCATTGAATTTATGTTTAAACCGTTTTCCTTTTCTAAGTGACCATTCAGGAAATCAATTACTTCACTAGAGGGAACGTCAGAGACCTGGAGTGACGGATTGTTTTCTTCAGGCGGGTTTAAGTGTTCCTTTGAGTATCATTCCAGTTTTCTACGGCTTTGTCTTCTTCATAAAAGTCTTTCTGTTTTCAGAGGAGCGACCGTCCGCTAGATTGAAGCGCTTAGGCAGATGGAACTAGATCGACATTTTGTAGCTATGAAATGATTCTAATCTTGTAATTCATTTGCAATAAATTTCCAAAGAGTAAACTTAATTGATTATGTAGTTTTCTTCTGTACTACTTCAAGTATGTCTTACACATTGTTACATAAAAGTCTTTCTGTTTTCAGAGAAGCGTCCGTCCGCTAGATTGAAACGTTTAGGCAGACGGAACTAGATCGACATTTTGTAGCTATAAAATGATTCTATTCTTGTAATTCATTTGCAATAAATTTCCAAAGAGTAAACTTAATTGATTACGTAGTTTTCTTCTGTACTACTTCAAGTATGTCTTACACATTGTTACATAAAAGTCTTTCTGTTTTCAGAGAAGCGTCCGTCCGCTAGATTGAAACGTTTAGGCAGACGGAACTAGATCGACGTTTTGTAGCTATAAAATGATTCTAATCTTGTAATTCATTTGCAATAAATCTCCAAAGAGTAAACTTAATTGATTATGTAGTTTTCTTCTGTACTACTTCAAGTATGTCTTACACATTGTTACATGTCTTGCTTAGTGTTACAGGGCCCTAACATAGAGACGATAGAAATCTATTACTTTATTCTTAAATCAGTATAATATTTATTAAACCCATTTTTTTTATTGTTTTTGAATTGCGTGCAGTCTTAAATTGGTTCTGTGAATGTAGTTTTGACGATTCGCATCCGGACAACGTTGCATGAGAAATATACAAGTTGGTGAAGGTGGGTGAGGAACACATAAATCAAAATCCAAGTATGACTTTCGTTGTTGTGCTAACAAGATTTTGTTAATGATGACTCACGTATTCATAGAAAATTATTGCGAACAGAAGATTAAAATATTCATCAGTGAATGACATATTTTCATAGTAACGATAAATCAGTGGTAAGTGGTTCGAGGCTGCCTGGCGGAAAAGCGAGTTCGTAATGAAGGTATACTATATTAAATTCCACGATTCGAAAAAAAAATTCTGTGAGGACTTGGTACCGTCCTAGCCTTCTCCGAGATGGGTACTTCGTGACGTACTCTGCATCCTTTTTGAAGCAGACTCTTTTCATCATAATTTTTAAAACATAGTGATGATTGTCCATATATATTCTAAAAGATTACTTAGGTCTTGTAGGGGTTACCTTTTTCAGAAGAGATAACACTGGATAAAGATAAGCAAATTCCATTTCTAGGATCAGTCATATTGTCGTATTATGATGCATATCAGGAAAATCTTGAGCTTATACTAATGCACATTTAACCCATTCACACGAAGACCCCATTGAGTCTTCAGTCCATTCTTC
>NC_134796.1:14471720-14481720 GCF_046742065.1 Oratosquilla oratoria | reverse complement strand
TGCGACGAGACTTTAGGGCAAAATGGCGGGGGAGGGGGGCGAGTAGTTGGAAGAGTGAACGAATTTGAGATGAATGAGAGGTTTGAGATAAGATGATGAAGCCGTGAGAGTATAGAGAAGAGTAAGGTCAGGTCAAAGAATGTGGTCAAACTGGGTCATAGGAGAGGTGATCCAAGGAAGACCATAGACATTTCTGAGTAAGGTATAGGCTGGGTCCATCTAGGAGAAGGGTTCTTGAACTAGTTTTGTAGTAAATCCTATGATTAATGGTTTGTTGCTCTTTGAATTCATGAAATCGCTTCAAGACTAGATAAAAGCGTTACGCATCCACTAGATATCATAAGTTTACAGCTTGTGACCTTTGTTTTGAACATGTGAACCCCTTGGGGTGTAAGGTATAGCCTGGGTCTACCTAGAAGAAGGGTTCTTGGATTAGTTTTGTAGTAAATCCTATGATTAATGGTTTGTTGCTCTTTGAATTCATGAAATCGCTTCAAGACTAAATAAAAGCGTTACGCATCCACTAGATATCATAAGTTTACAGCTTGTGACCTTTGTTTTGAAAATGTGAACCCCTTGGGGTGTGTATGGACCGCATATTGAAAACCGCTGATATAGAGGGGCTGGACGGGGAGGAGGTACGGGGTAAGAGTGAAATCCAGCCGGCGGAGAACACCACACAACAGTGCGACTTTAACTCCTGACTGTTTGGTATGACGCATGGGCCACATTTCCCAAATTTTGTTTTGGCCAGACTGATTTATTCAGCTTAAGAAAGACCACTGGGTCGTCAAGACTGAACGCGGAAGGGTCATGACCTATCTCAGTTAACCCTTTCCATGCCGGTTGAGGCGTTTGTTATTACACATGCTGAGCCAGATTATTTCATTCGTTTTCGTGGCACACGCTCGGAATAGCAAAGGGATAAATGATCAGTTAAGGAAGACTGTTTCTTGTTTCTCCTCAGGTGGCGCTGGTGCCTCGTGGTGTCCTTCGACCGCCGAGTCCGGACGGAAAGAAAAGAAGCGAAGAGCTTGACACAGCCCACGTTACGGGATGTTTTCATGTATCTCCATAAATACGTGAAATTTATTGAGGAAAAAAAATGTTCCTTCCATGCATATCCTGAAAGTACTGCGAAATATCGATACGTTAGGAAATTTCGTGTTCCAACGTTAAACTCAATCATGTACCAATGGCCTTCTCCTCACCCCCCTCCGTGTGGGAGTGGTAGTCATAACCACCCCCTTTCCCCCCCCCCAAAAAAAAAGGGGGGGGGGTCACCCAAGCGTAGGGCGAAAATGCTTCAAAATTCTTGTCAGCAATTACGGCAACCTGAGACCAGGACCAATTCTTCTGAGAACCTGAGATCCTAATCGTGTCATTATATCAGTTTTACGACATTGCAGATGTATTTTGTGGTGATTGGTGGGAGCATTTGCTACAGAGTCCTTGCGTTTCTTGCTAAATGTCTTCGGCGATGTTTCTGTTCCCGGAGACTGAGGAGAACTACGAAAGAATAAACGGCGTTACGTGACATGCACTCTACCTTCGATGAATAATTCTGTTTCCTCGTTTGTACGTTTGTCTCATCGCCGTACCTATAAGGATGAAATTACGGTTTGTATTGTATTTGATGGGCGTAACCTTTCTGTCATGGGAACAAACATATACATAATTTCAAAGCCATTTGTGATAAGTTGGTATTTCTTGTAGGAATCTCAGCTGCTTAGTGAGACAGCACCAAACTATAGTATCGTGAAATGCGTGATTAGGATTGTGCGCGCGATCGCGCACAATCCCACGTGCACATGCACACGCATGTACACACGCGCACACGTACACTCATGTAAACGCGAGCACACGCACTCGCACATACATATACACACACGCATACGCACACGCACGTACACGGACGCATACGCACACGCATGTACACGCACGCACATAGATGTACACGCGCGCACGCACACATGGATGTACACGCACGCATGTAGCCTACATGTACAGTACATGCACGCACACGCATGTACAGTACATGCACGCACACGCATGTACAAGCGCGTGCACGCACGAGCACGCACCCGCACGCACGCGCACGCACCCGCACCCACACCCATGCGCATCCGCATAATGGTACCCATTCACAGAGTACGGTGGTTGTTTCCCTCTGTTTATGGTGTGATGGTAGTACGAGATCAGAAATGGAATAGTAATACCAGACAGCTTTGTGTATATTTTTTATTTATTTATTTACTTACCTGGTAATGATTAATTCATTTATTCATTCATTGATTAATGTATTTATAATTTATTTGAGTTATTTTCATTTTTTTTCAACGGCAAGATGTCTAACACTTCTAATTCTTTCCCCTCCAAAAAAAGATCAGCCATAAGTCAATAAAGGAGTAAATGAATGAGAGCAGACTAAATCAGATAACTCGCAAATCTTTTAGAATAATCAAGGAAAAGTATACAAATGCGTGATAAAGTACCGCCAAATGAAAGGTGTTTCGGAACACCAATTTTGAAAAAAAAAAAAAAAAAATATATATATATATATATATATATATTAGACGAGTAGAAAAATAAAGTAAAGAATAAAATTAAAAAGAAATATAAATGAGTTATAAGAAGGTGAGTAAATATCATGGAGAAATAATTTCTTAATCGCGTTATAAAGGAAAGTGAATGCAGTGAATGATTATTGTAAGAGTTCAATATTTTATCACGAGAAGGATGGTGAGAGGTATGCAATTACAAAGTTCAGAAAAATGACCACGAAAACAGCCAAATGAATACATATCGAAAGGCTATCAATGAAATAAAACGATGGAGGTTGTTGAAAGGGTAGTATGTACCCAGGACTTTTTACGAGCTAAAAACGAATACATTCAATCTTCTAACCTGATTTATCATTCTAAGTTTTGGAAAAAAAACGACAGTATAACAAATTTGATTTACATCTGTGATGGACATCTTGGTAGACACAAACCGAATGCATTCAAGTTTAATTTAACCTGATTTATCATTCTAAGTTTAGGGGAAAAAAACGACAGTATAACAAATTTGATTTACATCTGTGATGGACATCTTGGTAGACACAAACCGGCTGTTGGGGCCTTGTAGTCCTCCGATGGTGGTCTGTGAATCCCATGGAGTGAACAGTAGACAGACTGGAGAATAAGATACAATTGAGAAAATCCAAATGATAATCCTCTCCCAACGCTAGTTATAGTTTACTTGTGTATATAGAATATGACTGGCAGATAGCTATACAATGTATCTCGTGAAAATAGCTTTAGTTAGCATTTGTTGACATGATAACAGCGCCTAGTAAATACTTGACTAATGTTAGTTGCCACAAATACAAACTATTATCTCCCGGATAAGGAGTTTGCATAAGTTGTTTATAAGGGATGAAGACCACAATTCTATTTCAAACTAGAGACAAGTACCTTTATTGGAACTATACGAGGTTCGCAGAAATCTGTATTATAGCGCATTAAGGTTTTCATTATCAAGACTTGTAGGAAACTCTTGGAAATCTGTTTATTGTGAAACATCCACAAGGAAAGTTTCCCGATAACCATTTATCTATTTGTTCTTCTATTTGTTCGTTTAGCTATTCATCTATTCATTATACATTGATTTATTTATTCATCGTATATTGCTGATTTATCTATTTGTTTAATTATTCGTCCATTCATTCATCTATCATCTATTTATTTATTCATTTGTTCGTTTATTCATCTATTCATTATATAGTGTTTATTTGTCTACATATCTATTTATTCATTTATTCATCATATATTGCTAATCTATTGATCTGATTAATTATTTATCCATTTATTCATCTATCATCTATCTATTTATTCACTAATTAATTTATTTATTGCTTTATCTATTCATCTACTTACTCGTTTATTTATCTACTCGAAACGCGTCTATTAGAATAGTACATCCTCTGATTAATGAGGCCTGCTTCTAAGTAGTAGCTCCATGTAATGGACGAATTTTCAGATAAACATTTGACAATAAATATACTGACTCAAATAAGAATGAAGCATTCAGATCTCCAGGAAATTGTTACTACATTGTTTAATGTTCATTACAGCTATTTTTTCACTATACGGTACCACATTGGCTGGAGATTGTATATTATGTGTTTTGTTAGTACTAGCGGTATTTTGTGTGCCATGTTTGTCAGAAATAATGAGTATTATATACATTTTTGTTTGGGAAGATCCTTGTCCTAGTAGTTAGGAGTGTAACTACTTGGACACGAGGTCAGGCGTGGAGGAGGCTCGAGACTACCTAGCGGCAAAACGAGTTTATAGTAAAGGAAAATTGCGTCAACTACTTGAATTGGTAATTGCGGAAAAACTAATTAGAGTGGATATCATGCAAGGGTGAAACCTTTATTAAATGTACAACGTTTCGCTTACTGAAGCCTTTTCAAGGTGTACTTAAAAAAAAAAAAAAAAAAAAAAATCAACATCGAGACCCTGCACATTTGACAAAAGTTTCACTTTCACATGATGACCATACTGACCATACTCTGACCATATTGCAACAAATTCCAAGCTTCAAAAGATCTAGTATAAAGATGCGTTACCCTAGCTTTCGTTGAAAAGGGGAGACGTTGAAGATGGACCGAACCATGTATACGAGTATTCCTGTATCATGAACATCCATTAATTCATTAGGAGCTCGGATGGAACAAAAGTGAAATACACCAATCAAAGTCTTGTCATTCAATCTCTATTGCCCTGACTTCTCCACACTGACCCCTCCACTCTGAACCTTTTCTACTCTGACCTACCTCAACGATGTAAACGCAGCAGATGCTGTCTCTATTCAAACAATCTCTCCGCATTGGATGCACTCAAGTGTAGAACTGGGATTAATTTTGTGAAATTTGCAATTGCTCTTCAGTGGATATCGCCACTGTATGACAATGCTCCGTGTGTGTGTGTGTGTGTGTGTGTGTGTGTGTGTGTGTGTGTGTGTGTGTGTGTGTGTGTGTGTGTGTGTGTGTGTTGTAACGAAATATTAGATATTACGTCATATGTGTAATTATGTTATAGAATTGTGTTCCTTTGTATTACATAACTATGTTCATATTTCTTGTCTATGTATGTATTGTAACAATGTTAAGCAGTAACGCCCGTCCACTATATGTAATCTTGACTACGTGCGGAGAGAGGTGCGCACTCTTGTAGAACAAACAGACAAGCGAAATCCTGAATAGTTCGGAGCGCACAGATTTGACAGTTACTAAAAAAATAGATTGTTCAAGCGAGTCGAGGGTCCTAAAACTACACATGTTGACGTGTGTTAACTTACACTCCTCCCTCCCATTCACTCACTCGCACACACACCCGGAACGAATACGCTTACGGGCCAATGGTATAAAAGCGGTGGAAATCGCTCACTCGTCGTCATTTCTCGCTCTATTGATCTCTTGATAAAAATACAAGTTTGGACTCATGAGACGATTGGTGTGAAGTGATCACCCTTTTTGCCTACATTACGTGTCTGATATACATTGCATTACTTTACTTATATTTGTACTTATTACTTATTCTGATGCATGTTCCTGATCTCTTTGTACTTAGATAGTACCATATTGTATACTTATCTTGTGTTTCTTATTTGAACGATAATTTCCATATTCTTATAATCATGTAACGGTCCCATTGACCCTACTGCCCATTCTCTTTTGTGTTGATTGCCTGTAAATATTTTCCATTAATAATTTCGTTTACTAGTTTTATCGCTAGTTTAATATTCCTTTCCTGGAATCTTCTTTGTTACCTTTACTTCTAGTCTTACGAATTATCTAGGCCCTGACCAGATAGTTCAGTCCTACAGTGGCTTCTAGAAGTGAGCTGGTTCTTAAGCACTTAGACGTTATACGTAACGTCTCTTCACTAACCAGCCCGTCCCGTAACAAAGTGGCGACCTTGCCAGGATATTGGATCAGGTATTTAACACATTCTTATAGAGATGGATGATATAATTCAAGAATTCGTTCAAAATCCCAAGGTAAGTTTCTTAAAGAAACAAACTAAAGACACTTTGATAGAAATAGGCAAGCACTTTGGAGTAGACATTGATACAAGTTTGCGAAAGAAAAAAATACTTCAGGAACTTGTTGAAAATCTGATCGAAGATGAGATCTTATCTCCAGAAGAGATTACAGCTATACAAATTCCTTCAAATAGGTTAGAAATAGAGGCACGACTAACCGAACTTAAGATTAAGGAGATTGAATTAAAGGTCAGGAGAGTAGAAATTGAGGAGGAAGCTAAACTGAAACAAATGCAAATTGAGGCAGAATTTAAAGCTAAAGAGGAGGAAACTAAACTAAAACAAATGCAAATTGAGGCAGAATTTAAAGCTAGAGAAGAGGAAGCTAAAGTGAAACAAGTCGCTAAAGAGGAGGAAACTAAACGGAAACAAATGCAAATTGAGGCAGAATTTAGAGCGAGAGAAGAGGAAGCTAAAGTGAAACAAATAGAAAGAGAGGACGAAACTAAAATCAAATTGGCAGAATTTAAAGCTAGAGAAGAGGAAGCTAAAGTGAAACAAGTAGAGTTAGAATTAAAGAAGACAGAAGTAGAAGCTAGGATTGTTGATAGACAACCCGTAGTTCAGGAAGGTCATATAGATATTTCCAAGTATGTAAAACTTCTACCCCAATTTTCAGAAGGAGAGCCAGAAATTTTCTTTCTTCAGTGGGAAAAATTGGCGCAACAGTTACAAATCCCTAAAGAAAATTGGCCATTAATCATTCAAACACAATTTAAGGGTAAGGCTCAGCAAATTTATACTTCTCTTTCAGAAGCAGAAAGCGAGTATGATAATATGAAAGCTTGTATTTTAAAAGCTTATGAACTAATACCAGAGGCCTATAGACAGAAATTCCGTAATTATAGGAAGACACCTCAGTTAACATACGTAGAATATGCGGCTCAACAAGAGAGGTTATTCAATAGGTGGTGTTTGGCTAGTGAAACGGACACCTTAGATAGACTTAAACAGTTGATTTTATTGGAGCAGTTTAAGAATACCTTAGAGACAGATCTTAGGATTTTTATAGATGATCATGTTCCCGAAACTTTAACTAAAGCTGCTGTATTGGCTGATGAGTTCACACTAAATCATAAACCTAAGTCAAGACAAATGGAATCCCAAAAGTCAAAGTCATATATTCCAGATTCAACAAAATACTCTGATCCTTGGTCCCCAAAGAAACACTTTGAAAATCAGTCTAGCCCATCACATTTCAGTTACAGGTCTGATTTCAATCAATATCCTCCAAACCAACCTTGGCAAAGAATGGAAAGGTTTAAGACTAATCCCCCTGTAACTTGTTCATATTGTAAACAGGTTGGCCATCACATTTCTAATTGCAGAAAGAGACTGACACCCTCATTCTCCAATAAGACACCAACTCTTGTAAGTAATATAAAATCAGATGATTCAAAATCCTCTATTCAGGATACACTACCAAAGAAGCCGGTATTGTCAAGTAATGTAGAACCCCCCTCATCAGATCATGACCCTTGTTTCAAACCATTTGTATCTTCAGGAACTATATCTCATAGTATTAGTTCACAACAATATCCTATTTCCATACTCCGAGACACAGGAGCAAAGCAAAGTCTGATTTTAAATTCTGTCTTGCAGAATCTGGGTGAGTCATATACAGGTTATGATATATTGATAGAAGGAGTTGGAGGAATTGTAAAATGTCCATTACATAATGTTTTCTTGCGGTCTGATTTAACAACCGGAATGGTTAAAGTAGCAGTAGTAGACTCTCTTCCCATAGTAGGAATATCCTTATTGTTGGCCAATGACATCGCTGGAAGCAAAGTCATTTCTCCCTTAATAACAAATAACCTTAAGACCTCAGTAGAACCTTCAGATAACTTACAGTTGTTTCCCGCTTGTGCTGTAACCAGATCTCAGTACAAGAAATCTGAAGAGGAGACCTATAATTTAGAATCCCTATTCTCCCAAACTGACCCATCTTCTTCTTCACCAGTTTCTCTATCTAGAGCAGAATTAATCAAAGAACAGAAGTCAGATCATTCTCTTAAAAATTTGTACGAGATTGTTTCATCTCCAGAAGAAGTTGAAAATATGTCACGAGGTTTCTATATAGAAAACGGAGTCCTAATGCGAAAATGGAGAGCCTCCACCGCAACCGCTGACCAGCCATGGCAAGTAAGGAATCAAATAGTCCTCCCTCTTGGTTTCAGGAATAATGTTCTAAGAATGGCTCATGATACTCCCTTAGCAGGTCACTTAGGGGTAAGAAAGACCTTGTTCAACATAACCCAACATTTCCATTGGCCCACGGTTGTCAAAGATGTTGCCCAATATTGTAAAACATGTCATACATGTCAACTTGTAGGTAAGCCCAACCAGAAAATTGTAGAAGGCTCACTCCATCCCATTCCTGTAATGGAAGAGCCATTTAAAAAAGTTCTTATTGACTGTGTAGGACCTTTACCTCCTTCAAGTAAAGGAAATCAGTACATTCTCACAATCATGTGTATGAGCACTCGTTTTCCAGAAGCAATTCCTTTGAAAAATATTAAAGCTCAAAACATAATCAGAGAAATGTTGAAATATTTCACTATGGTAGGCTTTCCTAAGAACATTCAAAGTGATCAAGGAAGTAATTTTCTTTCCAACAAGTTTAGAGAAACTCTTGTAACACTAGGTATAAATCATGTAACTTCCTCCGCCTATCATCCTCAATCACAAGGTGCTCTAGAGCGCTTTCATCAAACGCTCAAGACAATGTTAAGAATCTTCTGTGCTGAGAACACTCGAAATTGGGAAGACGGACTCCCCTTTTTGTTGTTCGCCACCCGAACAACAATTCAAGAAAGCCTTGGATTCAGCCCGTCAGAATTAGTCTTCGGTCATGAAGTCCGTGGTCCCCTAAAGATACTTCATGAACAATGGATGAAAGAAGAACCACCAGTTCCTTCTTTGAAATACGTGTCCCAGGTCACCGAGAAGTTGTTAGAAGCTTGGAAGTTGGCAAGAGAGAATTTGACGAATGCTCAACGAGTAATGAAAGGTCGGTATGATAAAAATTCTAAACTTAGAACTTTCTCTCCAGGAGATCAAGTGTTACTTTATCTTCCCATACCAGGAGATCCATTGCAGGCTAAATACAAAGGACCCTATGAAGTCTTGTCCAGAGCCAGTGATCTCAACTACATAATCAAAACTCCAGACAGAAGAAAGAGTTCCCGTCTGTCACATAAATACCTTAAAACCTTATCATTCCAGAGATCCAATTCCAATTTGCAGCTCTACCACAATAAAATCGGAAGAGCCTCCTGATAACCTGCCTAATCCTCCTGAGATTCCCTTGGAAAACTCCCAGATACTACAAAATCTTCACTTATCTGAGAAACAAGATGTAGCAGAACCATTGACTGACCTGTTGAGAAAAGACCACGACTTCGTGTGGACACCTACCTGTGAGACGGCCTTCAAAAACCTGAAGTCCCTTCTCACTAACGCACCAGTTCTAAGGGCACCCGATTTCCAACGACCCTTTCTTCTGCAAGTCGACGCCAGCGACACCGGTATCGGTGCCGCCCTCTTGCAAGAACACAACGAAGTTCTTCACGCTATCGCCTACTACAGCAAGAAGCTGTCCCCTGCGCAAAAGAACTACTCCATACTTTCTAGAACGTAGCTTTTCAACAGAAAGTGAAAAGCTTTCCCAAACGGTGGAGGTGTAACGTAATATTAGATATTACGTCATATGTGTAATTATGTTATAGAATTGTGTTCCTTTGTATTACATAACTATGTTCATATTTCTTGTCTATGTATGTATTGTAACAATGTTAAGCAGTAACGCCCGTCCACTATATGTAATCTTGCCTACGTGCGGAGAGAGGTGCGCACTCTTGTAGAACAAACAGACAAGCGAAATCCTGAATAGTTCGGAGCG
>NC_134796.1:14454220-14466720 GCF_046742065.1 Oratosquilla oratoria | reverse complement strand
AGGAAAATGGAGGAGAAATAAGAAAAGATGAGGTTACAAGTAGCTCTGAAAAAAGTGAGAACAGGTAAGGCACCTGGGTTTGATAGATATTAAGTGGAATGTCTGAAGAAGGGAAGAACAGTAATATTGGAATAGCTCGTGAGGTTTAGTGTGTGTCTAAAGAAGGGTAGAGTGCCGGAGGACTGGAGGAGTGCCTGTATAGTTCCGTTTTACAAGTGAAAAAGGGACAAACGTGAATGTAGTAGTTTTAGAGGGATAAGTTTATTGAGTGTAGTTGGGAAGGTTTAAATGAGGGTTTTGAGTGAATTAGGAGAGGAACAGAGGGAGCAATTGGCGAGGAATAGTATGGCTTTAGAAAAGGTAGTGGTTGCGTGGATCAGGTTTTTGTGGTAAGGCAGATATGTGAGAAATATTTAGCAAAAGGTAAGGATGTTTCTTCGGACCTTTATGGATTTGGAAAAGACTTATGACAGGGTAGCTAGGAAGGCCCTGTGGAATTATTGCATATATATGGAATTGGGGGAAAGCTGTTAAGGACAGTCAATATTTTTTTTTTTCGATAGGAGTAGAGCCTGTGTTTAATATAGAAACGGAGAGAGTGGGTGGTTTGAGGTAAAGGTGGGACTGCGTCAGGGATGTGTCAAGTCACCCTGGCTATTTAATGTGTACATGGATGGGGTAGTACGGGAGGTAAAGGCGAGAGTAATGGGTAGGGGACTGGAGACGGTTAATGAAAATGGAGAAAAGTGGGATGTTAGTCAGTTTTTGTTTGCTGGCGACATTGCCCTTGTGGTAGGGTCAAACGAAGGATTATGGGAGTTAGTGACGAAGTTTGGAATGGCATGTGATAGGAGCAAATTGAAGATACATGTGGGTAAAAACAAGGTAATGAGATGTACAAGGGTAGAGGATGGCATTGAGTTGAAAATGAATAAAAGGAGAGGGGCTGGAAGAAGTAGATAGCTTTAGGTACTGTATTTGGAGCCACATGTGGCAGGAAAGGGAGGTGGAGGTGGAGATAAATTGTAGATTGAGAGAAGCAATTAAATGCCTTGGGGGATTAAAATGTGTTATGAAAAATAGGCATTTGGAAATGGATGCAAAAAGATTGTATGAAGGAGTGATTGTCGACGGCATTGTATGGGGAACTTAGGGTTTAAGAGAGGCAGAGAGGAAAAGTTTAAAAGTGCTTGAGATGAAATGTCTGAGAAGTATGGTAGGGGCTATAAGGTTGGATAGGATAAGAAAGGAGGAAGGGAGGAGGTGAGCGGAAGTGGAAAAGGAGATGGTCGATAGTGCTGATAAGATATTATTGGGATATTTTGGACACATGGAAAGAATGAGTGGTGAAAGATTAATAAAAGAGGTGTGGAAGGAAGAGGTGGAGGGAATGAACTTGAGACGATCAAAGATGAGATGGATGGATAGGGTGCAGGGGGCATTGATCAAGAAGGGGATGTCCGTTGAGGAAAGGAGAGAAAAGGCTGAAGGTAGGAATGAGTGGAGAGGGACTTTGTATGGATGATACTCTTATGCAAGGAAAGGAGGGGCGGGGGCTTGGGGGGGTAGGAGGCGCTTATGTATAAATGATATTTTGACGCAGCCCGAAGGGATTTCTCCCCGTATTCTTTTTTCTGTAAGAGGGGACGGCAAGGGGGTGTGGTATCGCCGATTAAGTGAAACGGCCTTACGCTGGATATACTGTGTCTTGCTACATTGCTTCTGACCCAGGGCTGTGGACGGGATACAGGCTTGACCCATCATCCATGAGGAGCTAAGATGAGATCGGGGAAAGGGTGGTGGATGGGAGTGGAATGGGTGGGAGTAGATACGTGATTTTGATCTGACTACCTCCCCTGTAAGGGGGGGGAGGGGGCTCTTGGTATATAGAGGTATATAGATAGCATATCTTGATTACTGGTTCTTATTTTGCGTGCTGCTTCTTGTATGATAGATGCATTTGACTTGTGAGTTTTAAGAAAATATATATATTGCAGCCTGATTGTAGATTTTTTTTATCGTAAATTAGGGTCCAAAATAATGTATACATCAATTATATACACCAATCACCTTATTGACATCGGTGATATAGTATACAGACCTTGTTATCTTGTCCCAGTTTTATCATTCATTCTTACAAATGAGCGTCAATAAGGAGGATTCCTTGCGGTCAAGTCACCATCCATTTTGGTCAATTTATGTTTAATGTCAGTACATGGGTTCTGTTTGAGGTCGACTACGTTTTCCTCACCAGAATCCATTTTATCTTGCATTATAACCAATAACTCTATAAAGACTTATTACTCTTTAGTCAAGTACTAAAGCAGCAACTCTTGAGTACTATTACATGAAGGTCACTTTAGTTGTCTTGAGTCCTTTCGTAAAATGTGGTATTTTTCAAAGAACTCTGGCTGACGTTCCGTAAGGGGTGGATCTTTTATACTGTTAATTAAGCCGCTGCAGGGCGAATTTATTAATTTCTTTGAAACTTTCCCAGTAGCAACTGGTTTATTCTTCCATTTGTTCTGAACCAAAGGATTTTGATTGTGCTTGTGGTACGTTATATATATATATATAGATGTATATATATATATATATATATATATATATATATATATATATATATATATAATTAAATTTGACCGCTGCTTGTGCAAGAATAAGCTTCTTGTTGAAGGATTCAACCTTTCTAATAGTGCTTCTTTGTTCTTCATGAAGTCGGAATAAAAGATTGCCGAAGTTCATATTGTGTATTATACGACGTTTCGCCCTTCTTAGAGCATTTTCAAGTATATTTAAATGGTAATAGAAACAATTTATATATATGACAATAGGTGAACTGGGAAAGCTTACACAAAATAGTGAAGAAAGATCAAAGATCTTATGTGGGAATTACGTCCGTGGCACTCCGTGGGGTGCTGGGAGGGTCAGTTGTCCACCCAGTGAAGCTAGAGCCACGGAGGTTGTACCTCCCTGTACATTTATGGATGGAGCCTTCTCTCGAATATGGAGGGCCTCCAGGATCTCCAGACGATGAAAATTATGTGCGGAGTCGATGATCTTTGTATTTTCCACCAGGATCTTTCTAGTCAGGGAGGAGTTATGTTTTTCCGAAAAATGTTTCTTCGGGGCACCAGCTTGTAGATGGCACGTTAATCTTCTGGAGAGAGAAGTGGTCGTCATTCCTATGTAAGATACAGGACGAAGCTTACAGTCTTCGTGCGGGCAGATGAACTCATAGATGACATTACTCCTCCGTAGTGGGTTGATGTTACGGGTCGGGTTATTTCGCAGGATGAGGTTTGACGTTTTAAAATTCTTATAATAAACCCGAAGCTCCAGCTTTTCTCCAGGGTCGGATGGTTGTACACTGCGTTCAACAATTTCCCTGAGGATTCTTTCGTCCGTTCGGTAAGCCGTACTCATAAAAGCTCTGTAATTAAGAATAATTGAGGGGGGTTTCTCGGGAGGGATGGTGTCATGCTTTAGGTAGTTCTCCATTTTTCGTCGGATGACTTCTTGTACGTCCTTATTGGGGAATCCATTGTTAACAAGGACTTGCTGCAAACGTTGAAGCTCTTAGTGTAAAAGAGGCCATGTGGAGCAGTGCGTGAATGCCCTGTTCACGTATGAACGTATGACGTTTTTCTTGTAGGCTGCAGAAGGGCGAAACGTCGTATAATACACAATATGAACTTCGGCAATCTTTTATTCCGACTTCATGAAGAACAAAGAAGCACTATTAGAAAGGTTGAATCCTTCAACAAGAAGCTTATTCTTGCACAAGCAGCGGTCAAATTTAATTCTATATGTATTAAGGAAGATCTGCTACCTACCTTTACGAATATAAAAACTCATGATCCAGCAGTCCGCCTAGAAGACTTCACTTTGGAGTACCGGAGGAAGCTCCTCCGACACCAGCAAGATGTCAAAACTAAAGAGTGTGATAAGCTTGATGCCGAGCTAGAACACTTTAAAAACGAATGGTCTACCTACGCAATCCCGGTAGACTTACGTCAACTTATTGACAACTCCCTTCGCGATATCCTCTTGCAGTTTCACCAATCCACTGAATCTAGAATCCTGAAGAAACTTATCCACCTTAACCATGGTCCCCTCTACCTGCCTCAACACAGAGATGGCTACGTCAACCTTTCTAACTACAGTCCTACACCCGACCAGATCAAACTTTTGAACTTGGGTCTTAACTGCCACGCCCTGAGAAAACCAGGTCGCCATCAGAAGAGAGTGGAGATTGAGATCCTCCTTGAGAACATTTATGCCCTGGAAAAGCTTGGTAAAGTCTCCACAACCCCCAACTTACCAGCTGATTTGTTGTCTGAAGCAGGTAAGTCTCGAGGCTCTTTAAAAATTAAATTAATCGACGAGAACCTAAAGAAAGCCGCCAGAGAACTCCAGGAAAATGAACACATCGTTGTTAGGAGAGCAGATAAATCCGCGGTGTATGTCCTTATGACAAAAGAAGAGTACCTGCAGAAAATGAGTACGATCCTTGGAGACACTTCCAAATTCCAAAGAATTTCCCAGGATCCTTCCAACAAGTTGAAAGTGAAGTGTAACAACATCATCGACACCATCAACGCCAAAAAAGGAGGAATACACTTACAACGCATAACTGGAGAACATGGCCCCGGGTATGCATATGGAAAAGTGAAAAACACACAAGCCCCATAACCCCCTTAGACCAATTATCAGCCAAATCCCCACCCCGACTTATGGTTTAGCCAAGAGACTCCACGAACTCCTTATCCCATATGTACCTAGTTCCTGGTTGCTGAAGTCCCCTAAAGAATTTATTGACCTTCTTCATAACAAAGCCCCTACAGGTCTTATAGCCTCGTTAGATGCTGAGAGTTTCTTCACAAATGTCCCCGTGAATGAGACCATAAACTTCATCTTAGATGAGGTTTATCACTCCAATCATGTTCCCTTGGATATTCCGGAAACTTTGCTTCGTAAACTTCTAGAAGCGTGCACGACTGAATCTCCGTTCCGCGGACCGGACGGTAAGCTGTATAGACAGGTAGATGGTGTGGCGATGGGGTCCCCTCTCGGAGTCCTTTTCGCCAACTTCTACATGGGTTTAGTGGAAAGACGAGTTTTCTCAGATCCTTTAATTCGCCCACACTCCTATGGTAGATACGTGGACGATATATTCGTTGAAGCAAGAGACCATACACATCTACTAGAACTATGTGAGGCATTTGCTACTAACTCTTGTCTCAACTTCACAAGTGAACGCCATGATGATGGTTCTTTGCCCTTTTTAGATATCTTTGTAAAACCCGACGTAAATAGATTTACCACCACTGTATACGTTAAAAGCACGAACGAGGGTAGATGTTTAAATGAGGATGGAGAATGCCCTGCAGCCTACAAGAAAAGCGTCATACGTTCATACGTGAACAGGGCATTCACGCACTGCTCCACATGGCCTCTTTTACACCAAGAGCTTCAACGTTTGCAGCAAGTCCTTGTTAACAATGGATTCCCCAATAAGGACGTACAAGAAGTCATCCGACGAAAAATGGAGAACTACCTAAAGCATGACACCATCCCTCCCGAGAAACCCCCCTCAATTATTCTTAATTACAGAGCTTTTATGAGTACGGCTTACCGAACGGACGAAAGAATCCTCAGGGAAATTGTTGAACGCAGTGTACAACCATCCGACCCTGGAGAAAAGCTGGAGCTTCGGGTTTATTATAAGAATTTTAAAACGTCAAACCTCATCCTGCGAAATAACCCGACCCGTAACATCAACCCACTACGGAGGAGTAATGTCATCTATGAGTTCATCTGCCCACACGAAGACTGTAAGCTTCGTCCTGTATCTTACATAGGAATGACGACCACTTCTCTCTCCAGAAGATTAACGTGCCATCTACAAGCTGGTGCCCCGAAGAAACATTTTTCGGAAAAACATAACTCCTCCCTGACTAGAAAGATCCTGGTGGAAAATACAAAGATCATCGACTCCGCACATAATTTTCATCGTCTGGAGATCCTGGAGGCCCTCCATATTCGAGAGAAGGCTCCATCCATAAATGTACAGGGAGGTACAACCTCCGTGGCTCTAGCTTCACTGGGTGGACAACTGACCCTCCCAGCACCCCACGGAGTGCCACGGACGTAATTCCCACATAAGATCTTTGATCTTTCTTCACTATTTTGTGTAAGCTTTCCCAGTTCACCTATTGTCATATATATAAATTGTTTCTATTACCATTTAAATATACTTGAAAATGCTCTAAGAAGGGCGAAACGTCGTATAATACACAATATGAACTTCGGCAATCTTTTATTCCGACTTCATGAAGAACAAAGAAGCACTATTAGAAAGGTTGAATCCTTCAACAAGAAGCTTATTCTTGCACAAGCAGCGGTCAAATTTAATTCTATATGTATTAAGGAAGATCTGCTACCTACCTTTACGAATATATATATATATATATATGTATATATATATACATATATGATGTAAGCGGAATAGGAAACACAGGAGTCTTAGTCTTGAGTTTATTCCTGACTAGTTTCGCAGGTATGCTTTTTCAAAGGAATATGTGTACAAACGGGCTGTGGGCATTATATACATGGGGTGGACCTCACCACCTCTCCGAGTTGTCATAGTTGGTGGCGAATGTGAACATCACATTGTGGCTCATGTAACAATGAAGACATTTTTACAATTAAATATGATAACACTAATACCAAAGAAATTATTAATAGAAAATGTAACAATAGTAATGGTAACGATGAAGATAAATATTTAATTAATAATATTAACAATAATAACAAAAATGATAGTAGCAATACAGGAAATAATAACAATAAAATAAAAGTAATAATAATAAAAATGATAATACTAATAACCAAGAAATAAAAATTATTAATAGTAATTATGACAATAATAGTGAAAACAATGATAATTAAATATTTAAATAGTAACAATAATAATAACAATAATAATAATAAAGATAATGAAAGTAATAATAATGAAGATGGTAATAATAAAAATAAAAATGTAATGATAAAATTATAAATATAATGATAGAAATAATAAATAATAGTTATAATAACAATGATAATAATAATAGTGTTGAAAATAAATAGTAACAAATAGCATTAAAAGAATAAATCATGATAAAAAGTTGGGGCAAGGTAGCATGGAGGAACTACAGAGTGAAAGGAAGAAAGCTGGAGAGGGTAGGCCGAAGTGGGAAAAAGGTATCTACTTAGGGTCTGGGAAGCCATTCTTGGAGGGCAAGTGTCGCGGTAGATTTTGTCCATTTTGAGTCACCAGTTCTCTTGTTTGTGTTTTTGTGGTTGGCAATGTAAAGTGATTCAATTATTTTCCGTTGTTTCTTGTGTAGTCCTTTAGCTAGAATGGTGGAACCCTCCCAGTTAGGCAAATGTCCCTCTGTGTCAATGTGGTTAACTAGAGCGTTGGTTTCTCGGTGGTGTCTAATGTCCGCTTTGTATGCACAGTCACATCCTTTGCAGGGAATTTTGTAAACGATGCTATTGTCACGGTTCGTCTTGGTTCTGTTGGTGGTCAAGTGTCCTATTTTCTTCCCTGTGTCATTTACTATGATGAGTCCTGTCTGTCTCAACGTTTTGGAAAGCATGTGAGAGAGGCCAGAGTTAGGAACCACAAGGTATCGTAAATCTGTCCTGGTGACTCGAAATGGACAAAATCTACCGCGACACTTGCCCTCCAAGAATGGCTTCCCAGATACCTCTTTCCCACTTCGGCCTACCCTCTCCAGCTTTCTTCCTTTCACTCTGTAGTTCCTCCATGCTACCTTGCCCCAACTTTTTATCATGATTTATTCTTTTAATGCTATTTGTTACTATTTATTTTCAACACTATTATTATTATCATTGTTATTATAACTATTATTTATTATTTCTATCATTATATTTATAATTTTATCATTACATTTTTATTTTTATTATTACCATCTTCATTATTATTACTTTCATTATCTTTATTATTATTATTGTTATTATTATTGTTACTATTTAAATATTTAATTATCATTGTTTTCACTATTATTGTCATAATTACTATTAATAATTTTTATTTCTTGGTTATTAGTATTATCATTTTTATTATTGTTTTTATTATTATTACTTTTATTTTATTGTTATTATTTCCTGTATTGCTACTATCATTTTTGTTATTATTGTTAATATTATTAATTAAATATTTATCTTCATCGTTACCATTACTATTGTTACATTTTCTATTAATAATTTCTTTGGTATTAGTGTTATCATATTTAATTGTAAAAATGTCTTCATTGTTACATGAGCCACAATGTGATGTTCACATTCGCCACCAACTATGACAACTCGGAGAGGTGGTGAGGTCCACCCCATGTATATAATGCCCACAGCCCGTTTGTACACATATTCCTTTGAAAAAGCATACCTGCGAAACTAGTCAGGAATAAACTCAAGACTAAGACTCCTGTGTTTCCTATTCCGCTTACATCAACCTGTCAGAATGTCTCAATATATATATATATATATATATATATATATATATATATATATATATATATATATATATATATATATATATAGTAGTAGTAGTAGGCCTCCGTCAGTCGATATCGACTATGGATATTGCGCCGGAGAAAGTCATGATTTTGCTAGCGACAGTGACGGCTGTGGCTGGTGAGCCCGATGCGGGAGTGGCAGTCTCGGCCGCATTTGCTGCATGTGTGGCTTGTTGGAGTGGCTGCTGGGGTGTGTGCCTTCCGTTTGGCTCTCTTCTCACTGGCTGTGGTCAGAATTTTTTCCTCTCCAGATTTCAGCTGCTTGTGAAGAACACTGCGCCATTTGCTGCGGTCGGCTGCTACCTCTTCCCAGTTCTCAGTGTTGATGTCCAGGGCTTTCATGTCACGCTTGCAGACATCTTTGTAGCGCAGTTGGGGTCGACCAACGTTTCTCTTGCCGGAGACAAGTTCACCGTAAAGGATGTCTTTGGGGATGCGTCCATCTTCCATCCTTCGCACATGGCCGAGCCATCGAAGTCTGCGCTGCCTTAGCAATGTGAATATGGTGGGAATACCTGCTCGCTCGAGTACCTGGGCATTGGTAATCTTGTCACTCCAGCGGATGCCAAGGATGCGGCGAAGGCAGCGCAGATGGAAGTTACCCAGTTTGCGCTCCTGCTTCGAGTAGGTCGTCCATGTTTCGCTGCCGTAGAGGAGAGTGCTGACAATGCACGCGTTGTACACTGCCATCTTAGTTGACGTTGTCAGCTTCTGGTTCTCCCAGACGCGGGTGGTGAGGCGTCCTAGGGTCGTAGCAGCCTTGCCGATGCGCTTGTTGATCTCGGCGTCAAGGGACAGGTTGTCGCTGATGGTGGATCCCAGGTATGTGAACTGGTGTACGACTTCGAGTTGGTAGTCGTCGATATAGATAGCTGGTGGAGTGTCCATATCCTGACTCAGCACATTGGTCTTTTTTAGGCTGATGGTCAGTCCGAAGTCTTTGCTGGCCTGGGAAAACCTGTCCATGAGGCGCTGGAGTTCTTGCTCATTGTGGGAGGTGACAGCGGTATCATCAGCAAAAAGCATGTCTCTGATGGTTATCTCAGTCACTTTGCTTTTTGCTTTCAGTCGAGCCAGGTTGAAAAGTCGACCGTCAGATCTTGTGCGAAGGTACACTCCTTCTGTTGATGTTCCAAAAGCATGCTTTAAGAGCATAGCAAAGAAGATGCCGAAGAGGGTTGGAGCCAGTACACAACCTTGCTTGACTCCACTCTTGATGTCAAAGGGGTTGGACATGTTGCCTTCATACTGGATCGTTGCCTTCATGTCATCGTGAAAGGATCTAATGAGACTGTGGAGTTTTGGAGGGCAACCGATCTTTGGAAGGATGTCGAACAGCCCTTCCCTGCTGACCAGGTCAAAGGCCTTAGTCAGATCTATAAAGGCTATGTAGAGGGGCTTGCGTTGTTCCCTGCATTTCTCCTGAAGTTGACGAAGGGAGAATATCATGTCCACTGTGGACCGTTCTGTTCGGAAGCCACACTGAGACTCAGGGTAGACGCGCCCAGCGAGTTTCTGGAGACGCACAAGCACGACGCGGGCGTAGAGTTTCCCAACAATACTCAAGAGCGAGATGCCTCTGTAGTTGTTACAATCACTCCTTTCACCCTTATTCTTGTAGAGGGTGACAATCTTGGCATCTCTCATGTCTTGCGGCACGGCTCCCTCTTTCCAACACTGGCATAGGACGTCATGGAGGGGCTGCAGTAGAGTGTTTTTACAGCACTTGATGAGATCAGGGGGAATACCATCATTGCCAGGTGCTTTGCCGCTTGCTAGGCTGTCGATTGCTTTGTAGAGTTCGGCAATGGTTGGTTCAGCATCTAGTTCTTCCATGATGGGCAGGGGTTCAATGGCATCCAGGGCTGAGGCGGCAACGGTGTTCTCTCTGAAATAGTGCTCCACCCACCTGTCCATCTGCTTGCCCTTGTCGGTGATCACTTCCCCACTGATGGTCTTGAGGGGGGCTGTTTTGCTCTGTGTTGGGCCGAGAGCTGTCTTGATGCCTTCTATATATATTCCTCTGATGTTACCCGAAACAGCTGCAAACTGAATGGAATCGCTGAGCTGTTGCCAGTATTCATTTGCACAACGTCTTGCAGTTTGTTGCACTTTGCTTCTTACTGCTCTGAGTGCTTGCAAGGTTTTCTCGTTGGGAGAGCGCTTGTATTCAGAAAGTGCAGCACGCTTTGCATCAATAACAGGGGACATCTCACTGAACTTAGCGTCAAACCAGTCGTTGTTCTTGGAGGTTTTCTTCCCAAAGGTTGCAAGGGCTGTTTTCTGAATGGTATCGCGGAGGTGGTTCCACTTCTCAGCTGCAGAGCAGTGCTGGTGTTCGACGGATAGAGCTTTTTGAAGGGACTTGGCAAACTCTTCGACTTTCTCAGGGAGATGCATACCCATGGTGTTCATGCGAGGTTTGCCTTTCTGCTTGGACTTGTGAAGCTTCTTAGGTTGTAACCTGATCTTGCAGCAGACGAGGGAGTGGTCGGTGTCGCAGTCTGCGCTGTGGTAAGTGCGGGTAATCTGCACGAGCTTAATATTGCTACGACGGATCAGGATCAAGTCCAGCTGATGCCAGTGCTTTGAGCGAGGGTGACACCATGACACCCTGTGTTGAGGCTTGGTCTGGAAGAAGGAGTTGGTCACGCAGAGACTGTTGTAGGAGCAAAACTCCAGCAGGCGCTGCCCGTTGTCGTTGATCTTGCCAATTCCAAAATGTCCAAGACAGGAAGGCCAGGAGTCATGGTCGGCACCCACTCGAGCGTTGAAGTCTCCCAGGATGATGGCATATTCCTTGGGGGGGTATGTTCTTCACGATGTTGCTGATGTTGATGTAAAACTCGTCCTTTGCTTCTGCTGTGGATGTCAGAGTGGGAGCGTAGGCGCTGACGAGAGTGACAGGACCTTCGGAGGTGTGGAGGCGGAGTGTCATCAGGCGTTCAGATCCCTTGTCTCCTGGTTCGACCATACTCAGCAAAGTGTTCCTGACAGCGATCCTCTGCACTCTTCCCATGCCAGAAGAAAGTGAATTCCTTCTCCTTGAGGGTTCCGCTGTCGGCAAGGCGAGTCTCTTGTAAAGCTGCTATGTCTACCTGTAGTCTCAGCAGCTCGCTGCTGATGACAGCTGTTTTTCTCGCATCACTGATGCCTTGAAGGTCCTCGGACAGTCCGGGTGTCATCGTTCGGACGCTCCAGCTTCCCAGTTTTAGTAATGGGCACCTGTTCTTTGAGTTTCCTGAGTTCTTACCTGGTGCGAGTTTTGCAGCCTGCTTGTCGGTTTGATCCTAATCCCCAAGCACCCAATGAGGAAGGCAGGCTGTGGCGGGACAACACCTTATTGACTGGGGGCTGCCCAGCTACAGGCGGGCTGCTCAATAAGATCCGAGGATCTCTCCCACCGTCGGAAGCAGCCCATGGCGCCACATTCTACGCCAATTGAACATTGTGACTTGTAACCGGTAACTGCTGCTTCCCGTGTTGGTTCAACGCTGTGAGGCGAAGCTGGAGTGACCTCTCCAGGGCGCAAGCCAGGGCAGAAGATTATGGAAAATAAGCAGTTGCCTATGCAACAGATCCCCCCTCTTCACACTGAAGATGGTTCCAAAGGAACAGTAAGAACTGGTACATTTTGGGCACCAACAGTGTCGCACGAGTTGCCGGAACGTTACTGAGGTCAGCATCGAACCGCCTCAGGGACTCCATCTCCGGATTTTTCCTCAGGGTTTACTCCCGAAGCACTTTCCTTGGTGGGTAATCCACAAGGCAGTGAAGGTTTGGGATCAGAGTTTTCCTTCTCCTAGATGAGTTGCCTTACTGGGCTGGGTCCCATCTACCCATGCGGCAGGTTGTACCGGGTTACATTTTACCAGTAGCAGGGACATACCCTGACCTGACCTGACCTATATA
>NC_134796.1:14444220-14446720 GCF_046742065.1 Oratosquilla oratoria | reverse complement strand
CAGTGACATCATGAATTACGCTCATAATTTATGCATCGTCAATGTGTTTGATGAATGGTGATCATTTCGAATCCTGGAGGCTATTTAATATAAGATTTAGGAGTAATGAATATGAAGAAAGAACTGGTGAGAGAAATACACAATTGGGAAGAAAAGGATAGGAGAAGAGAGGCGGAGAATGGTAATATATTAATAACAAATAAAACACAGAAAGACAGGACAAGAAAGCTTACGATAACCACCCAGCAACATTGATATTATTCACCTGCAAAACATACTGTACATGGAGAGTTAAATGATGGGGCTAAATTCTCTTATAATGATAATACTAAATTGCCTTTCTTAAAGAATTATGCAAAACGAATGATGAAAGATATTGTTTTTTGAATTTTTTACTAAATCCATAAGAACATAAGAATAAAAGGAGACTACAAGAGACCATAAGGCCTACACTAGGCAGCTCCGTATCCATCACCACCTGTCATCCCCATCCATAAAGTTGTCTAATCGTTTTTTAAAACAATTGATAGTTTCAGCGCTTACTACATGGTTACTAAGTTTATTCCATTCATCGACCACCCTATTAGTAAACCAATTTTTGCCTATTTCCTTCTTAAATCTAAATTTGTCCAGTTTATACCCATTACTGCGAGTCCTGCCCTGTTGTTTTATTATGATGACCTT
Source organism: Oratosquilla oratoria (assembly GCF_046742065.1). Lineage (NCBI taxonomy): Eukaryota > Metazoa > Arthropoda > Malacostraca > Stomatopoda > Squillidae > Oratosquilla > Oratosquilla oratoria. The sequence continues at coordinate 14,446,036 of NC_134796.1, read as the reverse complement.
GTTTGCTTCACCCTTGTTATAGCCTTTGATCCACTTGAACACTTCTATTAGATCACCCCGCACTCTGCGTCTTTCCAGAGAGTGTAAGTTTAGGTGCCTAAGCCTCTCTTCGTAAGGCAAATTTCAGAGTCCATGTATCCATCAAATAAATAAGCTTAGAAAAATAAAACGGAGAAATAATAAGTGAATAACAAAGAAATTACATAAAATCAGTGTAAAAAACAGGGAAAATAAAACGAAACAAGATAGAAGATAGATTAATTAAGAAAAGATGTTGGAACGGGGTCGAGGCATCGACAAAGTCATCGACATCATCGACATTATTGATATAATTATATCATTCAAGTTACCTAAAACCATGTTCTCGTACAGGCAAACACAAATATTCTAACTTTCTTTTTAAACTTCAGAAATAAAAGTTTTCTGAATTAAAAAAAAATGCTGAATAAGCAATATATGAAACCAGAATTTTCTATTATTAGACCTATGCTGGAACTTAATTTAAATTTTATGATATGTTTACTATTATCACAATTAGATAAGGGTGTGCAGTATAGGAATAAATGCAAAAAATATTTGTCATTTGCTGGAACAGATTGGTATGTTCTTAGCAATACTTATAATGAAGTTTTCGCTTTTATACAGTAGTCACAAATCACCCCAATTAATCTTTTTACTGGCACATATGGGTCAAGATGAAGAAAAATATCTGTATTACGTTGAATAAATTATTGTTTACAAAGTCCTTGTGGCATCCAGGAGGCGTAGTGTGAACGTACATTATTTTGTGTAGACACTGCAAAAATACTGAATGCGTCACATACACTATTTTTTTTTTTGAGTGCCCAAAGACAACATTGCAGAGCCAAAATGCACACAGGTACAAATGATGCATACATACATACATACATACATACATACATACATACATACATACATACATACATACATACATACATACATACATACATACATACATACATACATACATACATACATACATACATACATATGCCAAAGGCTTTTTCCCCCACTACACGGGGGGTAGCCAAAAAGAAAAAGGCATAGAAATCACTCCCACCCATTTCATTTCCCATATATTCCACTCCCCTCCACCCTCTTCCCTCCCCCCTATCTTGGCACCAATGATGCACCAACATGAAATTTTTTGAGAGAGATATTCCTGTTCAAATTCATAGCCCATATTTACCATAACTATTCCGTCTATCCACACATCTTGCATGTTGTCAAAGATATTTATAGAGGCAAAAGACGACGAAAAGCTTTCACTATCACTGAAGGAATGATCTAATTCACTACAGAACGCTTGGGATGGTACATAAATCATGACGTTATCAGAACTATTACCAAGAGATGGCGCTGAAAGCTGTTTTGGAATACAAATTAGCAGACGATGTAAAAATAGATAATATTACAAAAGAGAAAAAATACAAACCTGTACCTAGGCTTAGTGGTTCCCTTATAATATAGCCAGCAAAGTTAATAGGATTCTTTCTAAAAAAAGGAAAAAGAAAAAAAAAAGTACGGTCTTTACGGATAGCGCCAAAGGTAATTTCAGAACTGATTAAGCGATATGACATTAAAAAAAAAAAAAGAAAAAAAAATGGTAGGGGTTAAAAGTGTTGGATTTATTCACTCCGAGGACATTTCCTTTGCTAGATAGCTGAATAAAATCGTCAGAAGCTAGTCTAAATAGAAACAGTACCGGGAATGGGATTATTTGTTCGAATCGATCAGCGATGACAGGCGGCTAATCGAAATGGAATGACCAGCCACTGTCACATAGTCAAGTTAA
>NC_134796.1:14431720-14436720 GCF_046742065.1 Oratosquilla oratoria | reverse complement strand
AGAGGGCCACTTTGATTTGATGCTGGTGAACTTTTTGGGAACGTGAAAAACAGGAACGGGGGGGGGGGAAGCAGGGAGGAGAGAGGTCAATCCCGGGCAGCGTTTGACAGATGATGCAAAATGGGCATTTATTTGCTTAAACGCAAGGTCTGGTGAAAATTGTGATAGAAGGGGGGTGTCAGATGCCTGCCTCATACCACACAAGCTTTTGACCCTGTTAAACCACAGGCTACTGTTCTTCTGTAAGTGTTTGATCTTATTGGGGTAGTACATTTTCTTGACTCTTTTGATTTCCCCTCTGACTTTGTTCCAGAGTTGTTTGAAAAGGTTGATGTCAGTGTAAAAAGCTTTAGCACGCTGTTGAATCAGTCTCTTAATCCTGGGAGTGATCCATGGGGCGTCATATGGGTGTGTCCGCATCTGTTTCAAAGGGAAGTAACGATGGAAGGCCTGCGTACTTATATTGATATAGATGTCCCACTTCTCCAGAACTCCCTCCACTGCGAGCACCTCTGTCCATGGATGATGAGTAATGCATTGTCCAAATTCATGCAAGCGTGAGTCGGGCATGGGCCTGTGAAAGCGAGTGGTGGTGCTGTGTGTCAACGAAATGGTGCTGGCCAGCGACCACAAGATGGAGATGTGGGTGGACCGACCAACTAGGGGGAGGGGTTGAGGGGGGAGGTACAGTTCACTCATGTCACTTAGAATGAGGTCAAGCGTGTTACAAAGGATTACAAAGGCGGAGCATACCGACAGGAGACCTTTTGATCCATATCTAGGTCGGATGCCCCCCCCAAAAAAAAAATCATAATAATATAATAATAAATAAAAACTATAATAATGTAAATAACAAATAAAATACATAAATAGATGCATAGGTATAGTTAAATAATAAACAAACAGGTAAATAGTAAATAATAATAAATTGACATATAACTAATAATAAATGAAAATCAGACAGACAAAAGAAAAAAAAGATAATGTAAGATAAATTATAATCATTACAGCATCTTCCTTAGGTATTTATCTAAATGATTCTTAAAGCTTCGAACTGAACTACATTGCACTACCTGTGCAGGAAGTTGGAGGTGTGGAAATGTGACGCCATGTGTGGGGAAGTTGACGTGTTGTGATATATGTAGATGTTCTTGAACATCACTGGTGTTTAACTCATTGAAATCTCTACATAGAACCAACCTAGCATCGGGGTATTTGGGCCTGAGATTGTCTGCCGTGCTAATAATGTGTTCCATCAAAGCACCGGCCGAGGGACCTCGTGGGGGGTGGTACACTACACGTAAAATGATGGAGGCTGTGTGGCGAGGGTGTGAGGGTGGTGGTGGTAACCGCAACCATATGGTTTCTATGCCCTCAGGAATGTCGAAGTGTAACTCAGAGGCATTCAACACTTTCCGAGGTTGTGATGGAGTACATATCCCTCAGTATCGCATATTTCGGGCACTTGTCATGGTTCCGTAATTGCAACTATACCCACATTAAGTAACAATACAGTAGCAGTGAGTTCATCTACTTTGTTACGCAAAGCGGTAACGTTAGACAATAAAAAAGAAGATAAATCGTACCGTAGTCTTGGGACCTCAGTGACCTTGCGTTCCATGACAGGCTTCGGTGGTTTGACTGTTCTCTTCGTACTAATTATGTTGATGTATCTATGATGATTACGTCCCGCTCTACATCCATGATTACGAAATAAACGTAGTTCTTTGAGGTGTCTTATCAGAGGTGAAGGAAGGTAACCACGCCCTGATCTTAATTGAAACAGTTTGCCTGCACTGTAGTGTAGACAGGTGAGAGTAGACATCTTAACTAGGTAGTACACTATGATCAACACTCAGTAAAGTGCGTCACTATAAGAAAATAGCCATTCACTTAAAACAATAACTGAACATCACACACTGAGTTTAAAAGTAATAACAGGGGGGAGTGGGTCAACACACTGACCCTTGGCAGCCACAGGCGCCGGTCCACACATCTAGCCCCAATGAGGCCTGGCTGTCAAGTGCGTGTGTGTGTGTTTGTTTGTTTGTTTATGTATGTGTGTGTATTTACCTAGTTGTATTTTACGGGAAGGGGAGCTATGCTCGTGGTGTCCCGTCTTCATATCTCATTTTATCTAAACTATTTTTAAATTCATGTATTGTTTTTGCACACACCACTTTCTCATCTAACTTGTTCCAACTGTCTTTTGTGTGTGTGTGTGTGTGTGTGTGTGTGTGTGTGTGTGTGTGTGTGTGTGTGTGTGTGTGTGTGTGTGTGTGTGTGTGTGTGTGTGTGTGTGTGTGTGTGTGTGTGTGTGTGTGTGTGTCTCTCTCTGTGTGTGTGTGTGTGTGTGTGTGTGTGTGTGTGTGTGTGTGTGTGTGTGTGTGATTCACCTTGGTCTTTGGATCACGTGTTGGACTCGTGATCGACAGCTATTTCCCTCCCGGTAGAGAGCTCAGAGCTCGTATGACCGATCTATGGGTAATGCTATGACCTTACACACACACACATCCCCAACTCCCCGCCCACGAGAGATGGAGTAACGACTCGAAGCGCAGCGATACTGAAATAATTTCAGCCCTGTGCAGGATTCGAACCAGGTACCGCCGATAACTCCATATTGTCAGTCTGAGACTCTACCAACCGCGCCACGGAGTCATGTAATGTGTGTGTGTGTGTGTGTGTGTGTGTGTGTGTGTGTGTGTGTGTGTGTGTGTGTGTGTGTGTGTGTGTGTGTGTGTATGTATGTATGTATGTATGTGTGTGTGTGTGTGTGTGTGTGTGTGTGTGTGTGTGTGTGTGTGTGTGTGTGTGTGTGTGTGTGTGTGTGTGTGTGTGTGTGTGTGTGTGTGTGTGCGTGTGTGTGTGTGTGTGGCGTGTGTGTGTGCACGCGCGCCTGTGCATTATTTTTTTTATCAAATTATTTATCTAATTGTTTGTTTAATTGTTTATTTAACTGTTTGTTTGATTACACTGTACAACAAATTTCAGGATTAAGAAAAAAACATAGCTCTCATGTGCGTTTTATTATGAAGTTCAGTGTGCTGAATTCAAATTTGATAACAAAAATTTCATGCCACGTCACAATTTTTTGTAAATCGCTGTTTTAATAATTATGCAATTAATAGAGATTTCCAAGGTTCCATAAATGTATTTTGCTCCCAAAGTCAGATTAAATGTCTTCATTGTATTTATTTAATTAATATATAATGAATCGGCATGTTTGTTAGCTTTATATGATGTATTAACCTACAATCTATTATTTACTTCTTCTTTTATAAGACGTCTCAGGCGTGTCACGCTTCAGGTTCCAACAGAAGTCAGCCAGCATAGCAGGGCTCCATTTTCCTTTGTACCTGTTTTCCATTGACGCTATATCTTGATGGAACCTCTCTCCATGTTTATCACTCACATCTGCTGCATTCTCTGGGAAGAAGGACAGATGAGAATGAAGAAAGTGTATCTTCAGTGACATATTGCATCCGAGATCTTGGTAGCATTTGATTAGCCTCTCCACTTTACGCTCTCGCTGGGACTCTTGGTGCTTTCCCAGAAGCCCTTTGCATACATCTTTGAATGCATGCCAGGCCGCTAGCTCAGGTTCATCCATTGTCGCCTCAAAGTCCTCATCATTTATAAGCTTGCGAATCTGAGGGCCTACAAATATACCCTCTTTAATCTTGGCATCACTAATTTTAGGGAAGATCCCTTTGAGATACTGGAAACATGGCTTGTTATGTTGCAATGCTTTGGTAAATTGCTTCATTAGGCCTAGTTTTATATGCAGTGGTGGCAAAATGATTTTCTCCTTCTTAACTAGTGGCTCATGAATTACATTATGGCATCCAAGCGTCATAGATTCCCGAGATGGCCATTCTGAGCGTATATAATGTTCTGCTCTGGCCCTACTGTCCCACTTGCAAAGAAAGCACATAAATTTGGTGTATCCAGTTTGTAGCCCATTAAGTATGGCTACTACTTTCAAGTCTGCACAAATTAACCACTCATGCTCTTTGTAACTTATGCGGTCTAGAATAAAAGCAAGGTTCTCATATGTCTCTCTTAAAATGACTGAGTAAGCAACTGGAACTGAAGGCATGGTGTTCCCAATGTGCAACAGAACTGCTTTTATGCTGTAAAGGGATCCATCTATGAATAGCCTCCACTCATTGGGTTCATAGGACAGCTCAAGGGCACTGAATAGGCCTATGATATCATTACAATAAGTCAAGTTGTTTTCCAAAGTGAAGAAATCCTGTAGATTTGCAGAAAGCTTCCTAAATACTGTAATTCGAGCTTCTTCATCCAACAGGTGCCATTGTTGCAAACGTGAGGCCAGGAGTTCACTCTGTTGCTTAGTAAGTGTTAGATCACGAACTAGATCATTGAGTTCTGGTTGGGTGATGAGGTGTGGTTTCTTATCAGATTCAAGTTGTGTCGTATACGTTGCATCTTGAGATTCTGAATCGTCTGAGTTGCTCGTGTCATCGCTTGGTAGTTCAGAGGGCGGCTGTGGTACAGGAATATCACTTGAATGTAGAACTGGGCGAATAGCAGACTGAAGATCTGGATACACGATAGATTTCTTGCCTTTTCTGTTGCGACCTGCAGGAAAATAAAATAAAATCAGACTAAAAATGGATACTATTGGTTGTGATCATGTGCAAAAATAGTGGAAGTGCAACTTATTATGTATTTCGATCTTTTTTATTGATACAACTCTCGAAAATATATATAAAAACAGTAAAAAATAAACACTGAACACCCACCTTTAATATCCGTTAAGCAGAAGTAGCAATCTGTTGAGTGGTCCTTTGGCTCCCTCCAGACCATTGGTACGCCAAACATGAGGCCAGTCCCTTTGCCTTTCATCCAGGCAGAAAGGGAACTTGTACACCTGACACAACATATGTGAGGTGCCCAGCTTTTGTCCTGGTCACCCACTTTACATCCAAAGTACAGCTCATAAAATTTCTTTACACGTTGAGTCAACTGTC
>NC_134796.1:14416720-14419220 GCF_046742065.1 Oratosquilla oratoria | reverse complement strand
GGAGAGGATGACGATGGAGAGGATGACGATCGAGAGGATGACGATGGAAATGACGATGACGATGATGATGATGATGATGATGATGATGATGATGATGATGATGATGATGATGATGATGATGATGATGATGATGATGATGATGATGATGATGATGATGATGATGACGACGGCGACGACGATGATGGTGATGATAATGATGATGATGATGATGATGATGATGATGATGATGATGATGATGATGATGATGATGATGATGATGATGATGATGATGATGATGATGATGATGATGACGACGACGACGACGACGACGATGGTGATGATGATGATGATGATGATGATGATGATGATGATGATGATGATGATGATGATGATGATGATGATGATGATGATGATGATGATGATGATGATGATGATGATGATGATGATGATGATGATGATGACGACGACGACGACGACGACGATGATGATGATGATGATGATGATGATGATGATGATGATGATGATGATGATGATGATGGTGATGATGATGATGATGATGATGATGATGATGATGATGATGATGATGATGATGATGATGATGATGATGATGATGATGATGATGATGATGATGATGATGATGATGATGATGATGATGGTGATGATGGTGATGATGATGATGATGATGATGATGATGATGATGATGATGATGATGATGATGATGATGATGATGATGATCATCATCATCATCATCATCATCATCATCATCAATAACGAAGAAGGCCTAGAGAGAAAAACAAGGGGTACATGTTTTAAGAGCAACTTTCAGCCACGTTGAGCGTTGAAAGACAAAAGGGAGAAAGAATCGAGATGATAATACTGAAATCTAAATGTAGAAAAATAAATCTCACTGGTCATCTGAACAATGAGATAACACGAAATACTTGTGAAATGCAATACATCACAGAGAAGAAAAATAACATGATCATCACACGAAAAATGTGTTGTGGGTTTTGTTATTCCTGGAAAAATAAGATATTTGCGTAAAAAATATTTTGAAGCTATGCTTAACATAAAGAGATTCGATAATAATCAAAATTTTGTCATGTTACAAATACTTCGTACTTGTATATCGCTTTTGGAAGAAAAAAAAAAAAAAAAAAAAAAGGAAAATTGTTCCACGTTTAAAGAATAGTTGTATTTAGAATATGTCCACAACTATTATACGTTCTTTCCTTTGAACTTATCTTTTTTGTTCACACGCTTATCCGGAATTCTTATTAGTGCTGGATTATTTTTTCCTTTTTTTTTTTTTTTATGTCTAATCAGTGATGACTTTTGGCTGCTGTCTCATTATTTGTCTCTTATTCCAGTAACTTGAGGTCTGGGAACAAAAATGTCACTGGGTATAAAGTCGGATGAATACGGTGGACGGTGGATTATTATTATTATTATTATTATTATAATTTTTTTTTTTTTGCTCGTGCGCATATTGGCTACCCCCCGTGTAAGGGGGAAAAAGCCTTTGGTATATGTATGTATGTATGCGTATTGTATGCTTTGTACACCTGTGCGTTCTTTGCGCGTGTGTTTTTTTTTTGTGTGTTTTGTGCGCGTGTTTTGTGCTTGTGTACGTTTTATATGTTTTGTGTGTATTTTTTGTGCGTTATGCGTTTTGTGTTTTGTGTTGTGTATGTGTATTTTACGTGTGCGTGTGTCTTTTATGTGTTTTGTGTGTGTATGTATTTTGTATGTTTTGTATGCGTGCATTTTGTGTGTAATTTTCGTATGTGTTTTGCGTGCATGTTTTTGTGTCATTGTGTGTATATATGTATCTGTGTGTGCTTTGTATGTGCGTGTTGTACTTGTATTTTTTGTGTGTGTGTGCTTTTTTTGTGTGTGAAAGATTGTGCACGTGTGTATGTGTGTGTGTTATGACCAGTCATGACTACGTGGGAGAGGAGAATTCACAAACGAATCTTGGATCATTCTGAAGCATTCTACCAAGATGCAGGCTCTCCACATTAGAGATGGCTATAAACTAATATCCAATAAAAAATAGACGATTCTATTCAGCGAAGGGTGACCTCAAAGTGAAGTTAGATGCTGTATAACATCTACGGTGTACTGATTTATATATAACTAGTGTACGGAGTATTCTGAAAACAGTACATGTAAAATCTCGTGTAGTTCATCAAATCTTTAATATTTTTTGATAATTCAGTTAAGAAAACAGAAATTGCTCTTCAGAGCCACCGTAATGAATTACGTATATTCATCGTAATATATTCGTATTTTGTCTCCCTTTTCCTCTTGGAAGGTTAAATCTTATTTTAAATTCTTCATGAGGCAACTTCGAAATCGGAATTGAGGCACGGTTGGAAGGGGTGACACGGAAAAAAGGCCAGGAGGATGTGGGAGAGGAGGGCGAGGAGGATGAGGAAGAGGAGGGTGAGTAGGATGATAAAGAGGAGATCCAGGAGGATGAGGCAGAGGAGGGCCATGAGGATGAGGCAGAGGAGGA
>NC_134796.1:14396720-14411720 GCF_046742065.1 Oratosquilla oratoria | reverse complement strand
AAAAAAAAAAAAAAAAAAAAAATCCACCGTCCACCGTATTCATCCGACCTTGCTCCCAGTGACATTTTTGTTCGTAGACCTCAAGTTACTGGAATAAGATAGAAACAAATAATGAGACAGCAGCCAAAAGTCATCACTGATTAGACATAAAAGAGAGAAAAAAAAAAAAACTTCCAGCACTAATAGGAATTCTGGATAAGCGTGTAAACAAAAAAAGATAAGTTCAAAGGAAAGAACGTATAATAGTTGTGGACATATTCTAAATACAACAATTCTTTAATCGTGGACCAATTTTCCTGGGTGGACAGTGATGGGTGATTCGTGTACGAGTTTTGAAACTTCAGGATTTAGTTCCGTAGGAACAACGAGCTGAAGCTCTGAACGGTTAGGTTCATATTTGTTCTTCAGTGTTGTGGTGTGATACAGTACTTCGTCCATTAAGGTGTAGTTGTATCACCAGAGGTGAGGAAGTATATAACACATTTCCGAAGGGGATCTGACTTTTGCGCTGTGGCAATGCGCGCTTGCATAAGGTTGACTGGGGAATCTTGACTGATAAAAGCGACCATTGGGTCAAGGAAACAAGATTTTCTCAATCCTAGAGCTCAAATCCGCCTTCTGACAGATTGAGCTACAAGAGGAGTCAATAAAGCCACAGCCTTCACTACTGACAAAGGTCATTTCGAATTTAATTGAATGCCCTTCGGACTAAACAATACCCCTAGTTCATTACAAAGACTTATGAATAGCCTTTTCAAAGACAAACGAGGTAAATCCCTTTTCGTCTATCTAGACGACCTAATAATATTTTCTCATACTGTAGAAGACTACCTTGAGACCCTTGGGCACGTCATACGATCCATAAATCCAACTTAACAAGTGGTCATTCCCCCCCCCCAAAAAAAAGAAAGAAAGAAAATAAAAGAAAACCTTCCTTGACTATACAGTAGACAAACATGGAATCCACACGAACCCAGACAAAATTAGAGCCATTGCTGAATTCCCCACCCCAAAGGACGGGAATCAACTCCGTTCTTTTGTTGGCATGGCTGCCTATTATATACATTTGATCAGAAATTTTGCTGATCTAGCTACCCCACTTACCAAATTTACACGTAAGAACGTACCTTTCAAATGGGACTCTGAAGAACAAGAATGCTTCCAGAAAATAAAGACAGCACTATACAGGGCACCCATACTCGCCTTCCCGAACTTTACAAAGGAATTCTTTCTGTTCACGGATGCATCATCCTTGGGATAGGTGCAGTCCTACAACAAATAGACTCAAACGGGAAACAGAGCGATAGCGTACGCAAGGAGCGTACTGAACCCTGCAGAGCGTAACTACTCCACCACCCACTTAGAAGCTCTAGCAGCAGTCTGGGCTCTAAAACATTTCCGGTAACTCATTCTGGGTCACAAAATCACAGTCATGACAGACCACTAACTTTCAACAGAATTTTTCAAAGGAAAAACCTTACAAGGCAAGATACCAAGATGGCATACAACCATTTTAGAATTCAATCCAAAAATTACCTACATAAAACGAAAGGCAAACGTCATAGCAGACGCACTAACCCGAACCCCCTTTATTGCCACAGTCCCAACCACCAATTGTATTTACCCCTAGGAACTCCGAGAAGAACAGAGAAAAGACCCAAATTAGTCACAGGAAATCCTCCATTTAGAGACGGGAGCCACCCTACAACCCCCCCCCTCCTGTACCCCTCCGAGAATTACATCTAAAGGATGGAATTCTTAAAAGAGGCACCCCTATCCCAGCCCAAACAGTAATCCCAAACTCACTGATTACAAGAATCCTCCTAATGGTACACAATAGCCCCATTGCAGGCCACCCAGGCAAGGAAAAATGCCTTGCAAACATCAGACGGACGTACTACTGGCCCAAGATGGCCACCGACATCAACCGTCACATCGAAGACTGCATCACATGTAACCAGCTTCGTGGACCAGACCCCAAACCACTCCAAATCGGAGAAGTACCCATCCCATCAGAACCATGGGATACTATGGGCATTGATCTTTTAAAAATATCCCCAAGCCGCCAAGGTTCCCAATACATCCTTACCTTAGTAGATTATTTTTCAAAGTATACGATACTAGTGCCCCTACCAGATAAATCGGCGGAAACGGTAGCCCAAGCCTTAGTCGACCATGTCTTTCGGATAACGGATCTGAATTCAAGAACGAAGTCTTCCAAAACATAGCTAAGTTATGCCACATCAGCAGGCTATACACCACAGCGTACCACCCACAATGAAATGAACTAGTAGAGAGAACAAACAGAAAAATTCTCGAAGTCCTCCGTCTGCTGCAAGAATGCCTTTGCGACACACGGGAAGATTGGCTCCCACAAGTACAGGCCAACATAAATCGCTCTATAAACTCAGCAACAAAGAACTCCCCCCACTTTGTAATCTTCGGCCAACCATATGCCTTATGGCATACTGGAAAAAAAACCCTCCCCCTCTTTACACCATGAAATATTACGCAGAACGCGTAGAACTCGCCATGCACTTGATCCACAAAGAACTAAAAAAGAACCTCGAACAAGAGAATAAATAAATAAATATATATAAATAAATATATATATATATTCTCGATCCTTGTCTCTCACCCCAGGTGATGTTGTCATGCTTAAGCACCACAATAGATCTAACAAACCTAAACCAAAGTTCTTCGGCCCCCTAGTAGTAGCAGGAACGCTAAGCAATAACAACTACCACCTTATTCACCCGTCGGGCAACACCCTCATCACAGCCCACGGAGAAAAACTGAAACCAATGAAATCAACCTTCAACGTGAAAGTCCATCTTAGACAGACACGGTTTCCTACCAAACCAACCTCCGCCCACAACCATGAAGCCTCAACATCACATGACACTACGCTCCAATCGCTAACTCTACACCAATCCAGATTTTCCCCCTTAGAGGACAGGACGTTATGCTCACCTGAGTGGGAAGTGATCACGATCCCTATCCACCAAGCCCTTCCCCAACTATATAATCTCTCTTCACATCCTTCAAGATTGTGTTCACCTGGCAGAATCATACCCAAATCATACTCATAAAAAAAAAAAAATCCAGAGATAAGATACCTAACCACACTCCCCAACTTTCCTACCTCTCATCCTCGTATGCCTCGTCGCAGCCTTCTCCGACACTAACCAACCGAGGATGATTCCAGGAGCAATAGTCGCTCCTGCAGGCCAGATAATGGTCATCAGAGACACAATCACAGTAAAAATTGAGTTCCACATTGCAAAACTACACTCAGACCTAGAGTCTGAGTTAATACAATATCAGATCACTTCCATACCACCTTCAAACATCCCAGTTCCAAGCCTAAATCTTCGAAATTATGACACAACATGTTCTACTTAATCTCCGATAAACTAAACACACTACTCCTCCAACTCTCCACAATTGAACGGAGTGACATGATATCAAATCATAACTCAGAACTCCACCATGCCTCCTTCAGACATAAAAGAGGACTCATGAATTTCATGGGCTCCCTTTCTAAATCCCTATTTGGCATTGCCACTGGAGATAACACAACCAATGTTCACCACACTATAGACAAAATGGCCTCCAAACTTAATAAGATGGGAAAGCTTGTTCCACAAAACTCCCAAAACTTACAACACTTCACTTCATGAATCTTCCCTTACTCAGTCTAACCATCTCCACGAACTAGAAACTTTCATATACTACATAGAACAAATAAACGACTTAAGCGACCACATAGATATAGTCAGACACTACTACCATATACTTATACTCGACCTCGTCAACGCATGCGCCAACAAGGCCACCCCAAACCTCCTCCCCAAAGGCAAACTAAAAACTGCACTCTCCATCGCCTTAAGAAACCTCCACCTAAAAAGCATCTTCCCCTCCGAACAACTGGATCTATATTACCCTCTCATTGAAACAATACCGGGCACAAATGCAATCTACGCACACATTCCCTTCGACCCACAAAAGAGATTCATAGGTTGGAATATAATCCCATTCCCATACATCTACAAAAACTCAACTATTACTCTCGAAGTAGAACCCACAACAGTTATCAAATCTGAAGACATCCAATGGTATTCATGCACCTCCTCCTCCGACCTCGCCATATGCAAGTCAGCTGTTTTTAAATTCCATGTTTGCCCGGCCTACCTTTTTAGTTTCTACTGCACCACAGAGCTAACCTGTACGAATCAAATTTTAACATTGAACTCCAGCACCCTAGACAGCTGCACATCCAGAAAAGTCAATTCCAATAAAACCCCTCACGTACACATTACAGATTATTTCCTATTCTTCCCACGAACCACACTCGTTTCTGTAATCTGTAAGTAAAACCCCTCATCTTGGCAGAAACAAATCTGTGGACCTGTCTCAATTCCCGACTCATGCGAAATCTTTTTTGAAGACACAATGTTTCACCCTAACTACCACCACAACATCTTTTGATACAACCTCACCCCCGTCCTCGACCCCATCGAACCCCTTCCAATACCCCTAACACCCCCCAAACCTCTTTCCCTTTCCCTAAGCCCACAGGATTATGTAGCCTTGCTAAACACCACCCAATCAAATATAACAGACACATTGCAATTCTCCGCCCCACACACTCCCATCAATCGCTATATCCCTCAGTTCTTTCATCCTCCTAGTCCTGCTCCTACTCATTTGTAGATTAGCATATGTTTGTGCATTGAAGCGCACTGGCTAGAATATTTTAACCCCAAATATGTAATGTAGTATCATATCTTAACCATAAAATTGTACTCCATATGTAACCTTATGACAATAACTCACCAAAGGATGTTAGAACCCTTCATACATTTGACCTTATTACCACTCCAACTATCCGACTCTCAGAAACGAGTCATAAACCAGAGAACTATTAAAACAAATAAAGAAAAGGAAGAACCTCTTTACACCTTGATGACACCAAAGTCCAACTAACAGAAAAGACCCCTTTCTCACCAGTGACGATAGACAAAATACAATCAAAGAACTAACCGACTAATAGCTATAGCCCTCTTCAGGAAAGTACAAGTTACAAGAATTTGCAGAGACATAAATACAATTGAGATATGAGTAGAATGGGAATAGGCACAGCTAAAAACATGAGAATCCGTCGTGCAGGGCGGAGTCTGACCAAGGTACACTAAATTACCGTTCCCTTTAACCTTTGATGAACATTAACAATTTGTTTGTGTCCAGTGTTAGGTTAATGGCAGACAACTGTGAGATGGTTGTTAGGAATTAATTTAAAAGAAGGACTGATGGAGTTACAATAGGGATTTTTTAAAACATCTTTGAAAGAGGGTTGTCTGGTAGGAACTGAAGTTTTATGGTGGCTGGCTCTAGCCTTGCTGAGGGTTTGATCCAGGAACCAGGACAGGTATGCCAACTTCAAAAGTTGCCTTTTGATGAGGTCGACCTCCCGGTCCAAGAATCTAGGACTACAAATCCTAAAAGCTCTCAGAAAAAGACCGGAGGCAACACTCTTCTTAACTTTGTCGGGATGGTTGCTGAAAAAGGGGAGATAACTACTTGAATGGATGGGTTTCCCATAAACTGTAAAAAATAATACTCCATCAGTCCTTCTAATTAAAATGTCTAGGAAAGGAACCTGTTGACCTTCCCATTCTGTTTTAAATTTGATGTTAAGGGATAATTGGTTAAACTTGTCCAGAAATACCTCGAACGCACCCGACCCATCATCCCACGCTGAGGAAATGTCATCAACATAACGGAACCAAATCATCTCAGGCGGTTTGATGGCGGGTAACAGAGTACATTCATAATACTCCATGTGCAAGTTGGCCAAAAACAGGAGATAAAATAAAACCTATATTCTTTTAGACAGCAATTCGGTTGCAGCATGGGTTTTAATTTATCTCCTGTTTTTTCCAACTTGTACGTGGAATACTTTGAATGTACTCTGCTACCCGCCATCAAACCACCTAGAATGATTTGGTTCCGTTATGTTGATGACATTTTCTCAGCGTGGGATGATAGGTGGGGAGCGTTCGAGGTATTTTTTGAGAAGTTGAATTATTATCACTTTACATCAAATTCAAACTCCATGGAATAAGGCCACGGCACAGAGCGAAGATCCACCACACAACACAATGTACTCCAATCCTCTATACTTCTGAAAACGTCTAGGGACCTATACACCACCGCTACTGGGAAAGTGGCATGCGAATGGGTCTACGTAGTGTTCAAGTCTTTTGGAACTTGGAATGGTTTTTTAAGGTAAACCCAGCTGAATGAGTATAGATCTGTTAAGGCGCCCTGGGAGTGCTTATAGGTGAGCGTGCTATATTTTTTCAATTTCTTTGGTGAACTTATGTATACATACTCTTTCCAATAAAATATAATTCCCCACTAAATTGTTTCAGTAACTTGTATATGTTACGTGTAGTGAATATATGTGAACATGCCTTTAAAGAGAAGGTGTCCATATCAGCCTACTACGTAGGAAATGAAAGATTAGAGTCTTGAAAAAACTTGGTAAACTTATATTTCATCTCATTTTAATTTTTGTTTTATATATATATATATCTTTTTATTTTGCATAGTGAAAAATTGTTGTGAAATTCTGGTAGGATAAATTAAAAAAAAATTTAAGTTACAGTTTCCTCTATTTTTATTTCATTCATTTATTTATTTTCAGATTAAGGTATGATTTCTCTCCTTTACAATGACACAAGAATAAATGGAATCGATCAAATAGAACTAGAGATATGGCTTACTAAAAACAAAAACATGAATTTTCAAGGAGAGGAGCTTTAATATTTAAAAGGACTGCAACCCCTTTTAAATGCTCCGGCCTCAAAATCACTCGTGACACTGTCTGTTAGTTTACGTTTTTTCTTAGAGCATACTTTCTCACGTTCTTTATCTCATGTTCTTTAGCTTTTTAAGGTATAACTCTAGTAGCTGTGTGTATGGTTGTCCAAGAATAGGAGCCACACATCCTTCTTCATAGCCAACATTATAATCAAGAACAGATTTGGCAACAGCATATTCGAGAATGTTTTTGTTCGTCTTCTACATTCCCTTGCCATCTCCGCTTTTTTTTTTCATCTTCAATAAGCTCTTTTCCACCCCTCCCATGGTTACAACTGGAGAGATAATAAAAACGAATGGCTGGATTGCGTGCGTGACTCGTAGGCTGGGAAAATACGTGCTCCCACCTCAAGCTTTTACAACACAGAGACGCTGAGGTGCACCACTGGCTATGTAAAAGTGGGAGGAGTTGCCAGATATCTCCATAAACATAACATAGTAAGCAAAATAGAACTGGCTATCGAAATTTAGATTTTATTTCAATGTACAGAATGTTTTTTATGCAATGGGGTTGCCAGAGGTTGCTAATAAATTATCTATTTTATTCTGTATAAAAATAAACGGAATTGAGCTGTAATATTTGGTCAAAGTGTTAACACCATCATAAAGATTCTTTTGAAATGTTTACCTAAAATTCGTTCATGTGCCAGAATTTTTCGAGTGATCCCCCTTTAGGCTCCCTTAAACAGCATTATGTACAGTTCCTGAGAATGGTATCCTATGGGTATAGTCCCTGTGGGACCAAAGTCCCGTAGGTGTAATCCCGCTCACCGGCGCAGCCGCTGGCATTATATAAAAGATTCTTACATAGCATTTGTATTCAAGATTTATAGTTAGTGTTTATCTTTTATATTATTTCAAAGTTCTACGTAGACCTAGTATTCTACAATTGGTCTAGTCATTAATAGTAAATGTGTCTTGATGTGGTTTATGGTTCTCATATATCTATTTTGTTTTCTGGAAGGTATGAGAAAGTTCAAGATGTGGCTGGCGAGATTGTGCACTTAGTTTGGGTAAATTACCATGATGAGTGGGATCTACTGAGGCTTTACTGTTGTGTTTGTGAAAAGGGGGGAATAGTCACCTTGAAAGGCGCAACGAGTCTATGGACACGTGCCATGTGCATGTGACTCGTCTGTATTGTTTTAAGGGTTTACGTGTTGTATGAGAGTTGGATATATGTTAATGTCGAATATATATTGTTATGTATAGTCATATTGGTTACGAGGGATATGAAGGATCGGCTACACTCCACATTCAAAATACTACACTCTACACGACAGTTCTACACGCCAACTCTATACGCCAAGTCCACACTCCAACCCTACACGCCAATTCCACATGCCAACGCCACACGCCAGCTCCACACGCTAAATCCACACGTCACTCTCACTTGTTCAGGTGCGCTTTTTCACTGCAAAGCCATTTACTTTACTGATCACAACTTTTACCCCGCCGCCCAATAAAGATAGCTAAAACCATACGCTAACATGCACATATCCATTTGCGAACATACACACAAGTTCCATTTATGGGCATTTCTACATTCACGTAGACATATGGAGAACATTCAAAGAACATAGAACGAGAAAAGCACCATGAAGTATTTGTAAATTTTCTGAAAAATACAGAGAAAAAAGTTAATTTTAAATTAGCTCAGTCGGATACACAATTTTGTATGCCAGGAAAATGTTCTTGTATTATTATACTACACTATACTTATTTTACTTCGCAAGAAAGAATGTTAGAACGAGCTTGATTACCAACCAATTAGTTATCAAATGTATATAGAGTATTTTCTAAGATTGTTATAAATAGACTTTGGAAAGATTTAGATGAAAACCAACCAAGGGAGCAGGTAGGTTCTGCAAGCAAGTGTCTCTCTACAGACCAAACGCAAGTCTATATAGAAAACAACAGAATACAATAAGCCTCAGTGTTTAGCTTTTGTAGGTTACGAAAAAATTTCTCACTCGGTAGGACAAATGATGGGAAAATCTCTAAGTTAATAGGTTAAAAATTAATTGTTAATGATTCTATAGAATATTCATACGAAAGGTACTGATGTCAGGTATCTTAAGGTGGGCCTGTAAGAGATTTCCAGAGTTGACATAGAAATGGAAATTTTTGACAATAATGAGGAATATTTCAATCACGTTTGATTGCGGATGTACGTGTGAGTGCTCGCATGCTTTCCTGCGTGCGTTTCTCCGCGTGTGTTTGCTGAATATCCAATTTTTCTTATTTTTTAATTATTTCAGCAGGAAATATTGGCACAATATCTGGGATTGAAAATGAGTAAAGGAAAAATGAGAAGAATTGATATCTGGAGAGTGTTAGGCAGTTGTCCTCGCTGTCGGTTTGCACAATGCAATTTCCCTGGGACTGCGATCGGCTCAATGCGTTCCGTGGGACAACCAACATGGTACACCTGGCCGTCCCCAGACGTGTTGAGATCCGTCTCTGGCCGCATTGGGACCTCTCCCTGCAGTCGGCTCGCACAATGCGAACCCCTTGTGAACGAACCCACACATCTAGCAGTCTCCAGCCTCATCGGCGCCTCTCCCTGTGCGCCTGATAATTTCGAGACATGTCAACGCCTCTCCCAGCGGCCAATTGGCTCGCGGGTTGTGATTTGGCCCGGTGAATATAAGGTGGACGGATATCACCGAAGTCACTGACCACCTCCGGAACACCACAGGACAAGCATCGACACCACTTCCTTCGCCGTCTCCCACCACCACTTTTCTCGTCGTCTCTCACCTCCCTCTTCCTTTAGCAGACCATCGCCTGGGACTCTACTTTCCCTACCTGCTGACACGTGAGCGAGTTCACTACAGAAGTGACCAGTCTTCTGGCTCCCAAAGCACCCTCAGCTGCGGTCCCGTGGGCCGCACTTTATAACCATTCACAAATAAACCGCCTCTTCCCCTCCAGTATTTATCTCTCAGCTAGGTTCACATCCCCTACTTCCTCTCAGAGAATAATACATATTATTTTTCGTCCAAATTCGTCGGAAGGGTTGCCTATGTCCTTTCTTCCAATGATTACCGAAGGGATGAATAAAATCGTCAGGCGACATCCAAAACAACGGACACGTGACCACCGGTACGGGAGAGTAGTATAAATTGCATCTGATAGGAGGCATGTATTGATGTGATAGGTTTTGTTTGCTAGGTAACGATTAAAAAAGAAAAAGATACGAGTAAGTGGGTATAAGGGCATGAATATTATTTTTTAAATGAAGAAGTTTAAGAGAGTAAAGAAATAAAAAAGAAAAATTGTGAAAAATGCTTCATGGGCTTTTAGAGAAAATGTGTTCTGGTATGAGGAAGAAAAATGAGTGAGTCGAGGGGAGAAATGGTAACGGAAATGAACGATGAAATGTTGGAAAGTTCTGATGCAAACGGAAGAAGGAAAAGAGAACGGACAATTTTTCCCCCCCGAAATATCCAGGAGAGTGAAGAGAGATGGGAAAATTTCTCAGGTGTTAGCAGGAAGAGGTAGGGGGAAGTAAAAAAAAAAGTCAGAAGTATATCAAAACAAAAGAAATGAAAAAGTGAATGTGTGTGTAGCATATCTTGCGAGATGCAACAAGGATGAAGAGGATCTGTGGGACCAGTAACACAAACTAGATAAATAATATGCAAGCTCTAGATATTTAGGAAAGATCGCAAGTGGTGCATATTAACAGAGAGGACCCACAGCTAGTTGTAAGGACAGTTAAGATGATTGACTGTTATCAGAAATGTTTATATTATGACATGGAATGACCTAAAAATAGAAAAAGAGGGGAGAGAACGCAATCACAAATATTCCGAGGGAAGGTGAAGATGAATTTTTTCCCCTGAAAAAAGTATATATATATACATATATATATGTATGTATATATGTATATATATGTATATATATATGTATATATATATATATATATATATATATATATATATATATATATGCTAATAAGAACACGGGTACGTGTGTTCACTTATGCAAAGTAGACCACTTGGAAAAAGAAACTAACGAAGCAGAGCGCTTTCGTATATTACATCTTCAGTGCAACAAGTACATAGTGATAGGAATACATAGACAATATATACATAATACAAAGGAACAAGGACAGTTTGAATAAGCGTAGCGACCAATTACCCCCTGGAGAGCGGAAGGTCATTGTCAATTATCTTACGATGGTCGGGCGACATCAGGTCACAGTCGCCAAGGAGAGCGGAAGGTCATTGTCAATTATCTTACGATGGTCGGGCGACATCAGGTCACAGTCGCCAAGGGTCACTGTTTCTACTACTTGTATAGGGCGACATTAAGTCAATTCGTTGGATTACATTTTACCTGATATTATCTTACTAATTTCTTGACAAATGAAATTATCAAGTTTGTACAAGCCTTTATGTAGGTTGGTATTTTGATTACTAGTGGTATGAATCAAACTGCACTCTATTAAATTTCTTGCTATTATGTTGTTGGTATAATAGATTGCCTGGGCATTACCCCAATCAACTGGATGATTATTTAATTCAATATGCTTGAATATACCACTAGAATGATTGCCATCCCTAACATTTTTCTTGTGTTGTTCAATTCTAATGTTTAAGGGTTTGGCAGTTTGACCTATGTAAAATTGATTACACATTTTGCAAGGAATTTTATAAATGCATCCTTTTTTGATTTCAATACTATTGTTGATAAGTTTATGTTTTACTGTACTATCATGTTTAAAAACTACCTTTACGTTAAATCTTTTTAATAATTCTGTGATACTTAAAATTTTTTCTTGAAATGGTAAAATTAAAACATTATGATCATTGAAAGGTGATTTAGGCTGAGGAGTTAAAAATGATTTCCTTGCAAAATTGTAAGCAATATCAAGGAATTGCTTAGGGTATTTTAATTCTAGCCCAATGTTAAAAACATTTCTGATTTCTTCATCAATAAATTCAGGACTACAAATACGAAAAGCTCTTAAATACATTGAGGCAAATACTGTACGTTTAATATTATTTGGATGAGAATAATAATAATGAATATATGAACTTACATTGGTTGGTTTACGATATACTTTAAATTTAAGGCTATTGTCATGACGTAGGATAGTGCAATCTAAGAAAGGTAAGGTACAATTTTTCTCAATTTCTAAAGTAAATTTAATAGAATCAAAAAGGGTATTCAACTTAGTTAAAAAATTATGGACATTTTTATCTTCTGGCCAAAGACATAAGATGTCATCAATATACCTAAGCCAAGGGATGTTAGGGGGGAAGATTGTGCGTAATATTTTAGTTTAAAAAAATTCCATGTATAAATTACTTAAAACTGGGGATAAAGGGTTTCCCATACTCATGCCGAATTTTTGGGAATAGAAATTACCATTGAATTGAAACTTACAATCTTTGACACATAATTTAATTAGTTCAATCAATGTAGATGATGGCAATGGAAGAACATGTTTATTAAGTTCATCTTGAAGGTAAAATAATAAATCATTTATGGGAACTTTTGTGAATAAACTGACTATATCAAAACTAACCAATGTAAACTTATAATTAGGTTTAATATTATGGAGTTTGTCTATTAAATCAGAAGTGTTTGTAACATGAGAAGAAGAGATTGTACCTACTAAAGGGCTAAGGATAGTAACTAGCCATTTGGAAAGCTTGTAAGAAGCGGAACCAATTGACGAAACAATAGGTCTAGCGGTGTTGTTACATTTATGAGTCTTAATGAGACCATACATATGTGGCAAAGGGGGACTAATTGAAGTGAATTTCTGTAAGAGGTCTCTATTCTTCTGAAGCAGTTCTTTTAATTTCTTATTTTAATAACTATTAACTACTTCTGTCGTAAGATAATTGACAATGACCTTCCGCTCTCCAGGGGGTAATTGGTCGCTACGCTTATTCAAACTGTCCTTGTTCCTTTGTATCATGTATATATTGTCTATGTATTCCTATCACTATGTACTTGTTGCACTGAAGATGCAATATACGAAAGCGCTCTGCTTCGTTAGTTTCTTTTTCCAAGTGGTCTACTTTGCATATATATATATATATATATATATATATATATATATATATATATATATATATATATCTATAAATACATATATATATATACATATGTATACACACACACACACACACACACACACACACACACACACACACACACACACACACACACACACACACACACACACACACACACACACACACACACACACATATATATATATATATATATATATGTGTGTGTGTGTGTGTGTGTGTGTGTGTATACACATATATATGGAGAGAGAGAGAGAGAGAGAGAGAGAGAGAGAGAGAGAGAGAGAGAGAGAGAGAATGTACAATATTTAGATTGATAGAACCACATTGGATGAGGCATCCATATACACACACACATAGATGAAACACATGTAAAACTGAGGCCCAATTTTTGGGATTGTTGTAAATAATAAGGATGGTCAGCAAAATCGGAAATGTTTAGGAACTTTTGAATTTGTGATTGCAAGTTCGGATTGTATCGACCCATATTTGTTCGGAGTAACTATTCGCATTTATTATGGTTTGATGTGAATGACAAAGTTTTAGTATGTAGGTAGATAGTTGTGAGGCTTAATTCTGATGGCAGTACAAGTGAAGTTGTGAAAAAATATGTGATAAAGGTTATATTACTATTTATGCTATTTTGAGAAAGTATAGCTTTTTCATAAAAAAAAGAAGTCCTTGATATTTTCTTGCATTTTCTTTTTCCGACGAAATAAGGCCATTGCACTGCAAATGAAAATATCTTAATTGTACTTAGACCATGGTCATAGAGCATATTTTGGCTATCCAGTCAGTTAAGTATGCAGAGAGTAACTAGGGTATTTTTTTAACAAATTATAAAACAGGTTATATTGTAATACTTTTCTTACGTTATGTGATCAAGCGCTTGAACTCCTACCTCTTCATCCAAATTACATATTCATGCTTATTCAAATTTTTAGCACTGCTCTTAATTTCGCGTTTATATTTTTCTTTCTCCTATACAATTGATAAAAATTAGTCATGTCAGCTTGTATTATACTGGAAATACTTTTTTTTTTTTTAACCAGGTGTACGTTATCAAAATTTTCTCATGAAATATTTTATTCGTGCAAGTATTTTGATTTTCATTAAAGGATCATCACGAGCAGACAAATTAATAAACAAACAAATAAGCAAAAAAAAAAAAAAAAAAATGGGTGGGACAAGTCCAGCACATGGACCCGGACAGATCACTTCCCCAAGCCCTGTACAAGTGAGCGTTGCTCTGGAAAGAAACCAGTAGGTTTCCCGAAAACGCAAGTACAAGGACCAATCCAGGAAAATTCTGGAAAGTCGCCGAGCTAAACTATCAAACTCGGGAAGCAGGAGCATCCAGCTAAGCTCAATAGAGAACCACCCTCCGTGAAGCCGCAGAGGTGCAAAAAACGACCACTATCAGAACAAAAAGAGCGGAGAGAAAATGTCGAGTCGAACTGCACTCCCTCTAGGGACCGCTTCGGTGGCCACCAACTGCTCGAGTTGGGGTCACGCGAGGAACAACATTGCAAGCCAAAACCCCAATGGCCACATAAACTAAGGTAATGTCCTTTGACTAAAGGAGACTCTATACTCCGTCACTCCATATGAATTATTGGTTAAATACATTATTTATAGTCAATTTACGAACTTTTGTGATATCTACAAAGACAAGAGACATGTAGCATTCTTTTATATCTTCTTTAATATCTTCTTTACATCAAAATTTTACTTTTCCGGAACAATGTTGTCCTCAAGAACAGAAATACCGACATCTTCGTGAAAAGAAAAAGAAAATTGAAGAAGCTAAGTCATATATATATACTGTATATATATATATATATATATATATGTATATATATACATATATATACATATACATATATATATATATATGTATATATATACATATATATATATATGTATATATATATATACATATATATATATGTTTCATTAAAAGTGATGGCTAGTTGTGCATTAATAATTTTCTTAATGGTATTTTCCATATACCTTATTAAGGATTTGTTTTCCTTAGGAAGGAAATTTATGA
>NC_134796.1:14386720-14391720 GCF_046742065.1 Oratosquilla oratoria | reverse complement strand
TCATTGAAATTGTCCAGGTGAACGCCCAGCATATGAAGTTTGAAGGACACCCTGCATCCCATGGCGCCAAAAACCTTTACCAGTCTCTGCACCAACCGCTGGTAGTCTTCAGCTCTGTGGTTGCCCAGGAATCCCTTGACAAATGCTATGAAACAGTTCCACGCTGTTCTCTCAGTCCTAATGAGCTTGTTGAAGAACTCGGTAGACTCAAGGATCTTCTTTATCTGAGGTACAACAAAAATCCCGCCTTTGAAGGTATCTAAAAGCACCTGATTCCTGGTTGAGAGCCCTCACGAACTGCTTCATCAACCCCAACTTAACGTGCAGTGGTGGCAGAAGCACAATTCTAGGACATTCCGGGTCCCAACTACATATTCTGTTCGCTGCTCCCATTTCTTCCTGTTGTAGTGGGCAGAGGTGGTTCTGCTGCCCCAAAGGCAGAGGAAACATTGCAATTTAATAAACCCTTCCTGGAGACCAAGCAGGAAAGCCACCATCTTAAAGCCTGCTGAGATTTCCCAATTGTACTGGTATTGCAGAGCTTCCAGAAGCACTTTCACACTAGTAGTCTTCCTTCAGGCAGACTAAATGGGCTAGGAGCAGTGTCGGGAACTTGTCACTATTGTGGAGGAGGACAGCCTTCAATCTGGTAGAGCTGTCTATAAAGAACCGCTACTCCTTGGGCACAAATGACACCCCAATAACGTCCAACAGTCCAGGCACATCATGGCAGAACCAGAGGCCATACCTTAGAGTGTAAAATCCTGAGAAAGGTTCGTACCGGGTACTCTGACTTGTCACCTGCATCTTCTTCTTGACCAAATTTCACTGCTTCATCCTGGAGATGAATAGCTCTGCATTGAAGTCAGACCCATATCCGTGACCAAGTCTTTTCATCAAAATACTTGTCTTGGATTTCACCTGGAGTAGGTGGCACTGGCACAAGATATTTGGAGCAGTAAGTAATACACAGCGGCAGCATTCTCTCCTTTCCGCTGCTTCCTAACATTCACCGTGGAAAATAAAAAAGTTTGTGGAGTAATATGTTGGCCCTAGACCCGTAGGTTGGAGAATTTCAGAAAAAAAAATTCTCACTTCGCAGCCACCTTTCCAGCGTCTTCTTACAGTGCTCACAACAGTAGTAAGGGGCCCAGGGGTCGTCCTGGTCCCCAACTGACATTACGAAGTACTTGTAGTAGGGGGTGGTGTTAGCACCAACTTTTTGATATATCCTTTTTAGAATATGGAGATGGTCAGTATGAACGAGAAAATACCAATGATAAGCCGCTTAATCAAGCCTAATCCCCATATATATATATATATATATATATATATATATATATATATATATATATATATATATATATATATATATACATATATATATATATAACTTGAAGTTTGCACTCCCCAAAAAAGGGTTTTTGACTCGAAATTACCTCGCAATATTGGTGAAGACTTGGAATAGAGTAGGGAAACTCAATATTATTGACATTAGATTTACTAGAGACAAATAATAATGTACTCGTACATCAAGCACAGCAGGACCAGAATGTATGTCCATAGAGTTCAATTTGAGTGTTCAGAGTATGTTATTGTTGACCAACACTGTCAACAGATAGTCAGTGACCTAGGATTATGCCCATAGCCTCATTAAAGTCTTCCATTGTCACCTCTGCGTTGGAGGTAATGTTCTTCAGGTACAGTTTCACGTTCACTGCATAGGTGTTGATTGAAAGCTTCTTATGGTTTTGCAAGAGGCAAAATAAGCCGCTTGAATTCGGCAGGGAAAGTAACGTGTCTCGATCAAAGCGAACCTCTACGCACAGGCGTTCTACATCTGTGTAATAGTTGTTGTCAGTGTCTGTCACATACTCATCTACTGCAGCAGCTATGGTGAATGGTCCTCCCATTCTTTTCAGCTAGACAATTTTTTTGCCTATCGCAAGTGCTCTTTTTGTAGCACTTGCTTAGTAGTCTAAGCTACTTTTCCATATAAATTTTTATTTAGGCATACTTAAATAATTATCTTAACATGGATGTCTGTCCTCCTTTTTTCTGGCCTAAGGCAGACAGTGGATTTCCACTGGCGGAGTTACCACCCCTCCACCCAACCATCCACCCACAGCGCATTGGTATTTAGATGTTATGGCAAAAGGACGTTACTATTAGTAAGTGAAACTTTGGTGTTTCCTCTTCATTCATCGTGAGCAGTACTCTACATGTCTCAAGTCAACTCTCGAGGGATTCCACAGTGTTCTTAGGATATGAAGCTTAGGAACATTCAATTGTCCTTAGTGACACGAGGACTAGACTTTTCAGCCAACGCCCGGAACAGGTGCTCGGACAAAGAGACTTCTCGCTCAACGACTACAATAGATGCGGTGCCTGTCATCCTTCCCGACTCCAATAGACGCGTGTTCTGCCATCGTCACCCAACCGATAAGACTTTTTTCTTTTTGTATACAAGCCCACCTTTTTAGGAAAATAAAATATCAAAATCATATTGCTTTTTATTTCTTGTCAACATCTAGCTGTTCTCGCAAGTCATCTATATAGGCGATTTGTGCTGGTGTTAAATTTCCGTTCAAAACACCCTTTTTATATATTTTTTATTTAATTTTTTTCCTTTAAGTAATAACTTTTTTTTTTACTTGCTTTTCTAGTTTCAAAACTTTGCGAATTGTTAAAACTTTTGCTTTGGCCTCTCTCCGTTCCTTTCTAGCCTCCTTCTTCTTCATTCGTTCTTCTTCTTCTTCTTCGAGTTCTTCTTCCTCTTCACCGCAGTTGGCGGTGTAACCGATTTACCCCCAAACGCCTCTCGCCTCAGGAAAAAGAAATAATTGTAACAGATTTTTTTTATTTGTAATAATGTACCCAAATGTAAATATGGCAACCTCTTAAAATATATAAATATAGTTATTCTGGGGACCCCCTAACCTGCTTCGGAGGTTGCATGTATGTATAAACCAGAGCGAAAACTGGATCATTTAAGAAAAGAGACCGCGTTGAGTTTGCTTCTCCAAAGACCAGTCCTTTGTTACTCAATATAGATGGAACTACAAATCTACATTCTGGTCGGCAGCGAGGGATCCCAAGCAAGGACACTACCAATCCTCCTAAGCAACAACTCTAGGACAGCGGCTCCGGTTGAACATAGCCATTTCCTAACTCTACAATCTTTGCTGAAATCCAGCATTCCTATGAGGCACAGACCCCTCTCCCTTGCATCGCCAAGCACCAATACGAGGCAACCCCTCTTAGCTGTATCGTCCAGCATCCTACTACGAAGCGAGAAGTCCTACTTCTACGCTATGCATCACCCAGCATCACTATGAGGATCAATCTCTCTTCACGAAATCGTCCAGGCGTTGTCCAGCATCCACGACGCCCGCCGCCTCCACTCCACTATCGCACGAGTGTATGTATATATATATATATATATATATATATGTATATATATACATATATGTGTGTATATATATACATATACATGTATATGTATATATGTATATACAGTATATATATATATATATATATATATATATATATGTGTGTGTATGTAAATATGAATATATATCTATATATATATCTATATACATATATATTAATATATATTATATATATATATATATATATATATATGTGTGTGTGTGTGTGTGTATATGTATATATATTCATTTGCACACTTTGTGACTTCCTCCTTGAACCATCCCCATTTTTTCTCCACTCCTAGTTCTACTCTATCCTTCTCTACCTCCCACTCTTCTCTCAGCTTCTTCTTATAATTTTTCTCCTTTTCTTTCTCATTTAAGTAGTTCAATCTAAGGACCTCCCTACCTTCTGCCCTTTTTCTCTTTCTCCATCTATTCTCCATTCTCAACTTACCTTCCACCAGAAAATGATCTGATATTCCCCAACTCTCTCCTCTTAGAACATGTACATCCTTAACTCCTCCTACCGCTTCTGGTCACCACTATATAGTCCATTAACGCTCTATCTGCCACCCTTCCATCCACTACCCTCTTCCATGTGTACTTATGCTTGTCTTTCTTCCTAAAGACTGTATTTGCTATCGTCAACTCTCGAGACGTATCTCCACCATTAACCCACCCACTACGATTTTTTTCCTGAAACCCCATACTTCCCAATCACTCCGTCTATTGGTTCATTTCCTACCCTAACATTGAGGTCTCCCAATACAACTACATTGACATTTTTTCCTAATCCCTCTATGCACTCATTTAAATCCATCCAAAATAATTTCCTTCCCTCTATCCTCTTCTCACTATCAGGCCCATACGTACTTACAAAGACCCACATCTCCCTTCTCAGCTTCACCTTCATCCACATCAACCTTGAAGAAACCTCTTTACTTACTAGTACAACCACCCCTTCTCTCCCTCGTCCCTTCTTCACTCGTGAGAACCTCCCAACTAGTTTCACTCAATGGCAACACATCCATCTTTCTTCTCATAAACATACTACCTATCTCTTTCCTTTTACTCTCATCTGTACCACATCCATGTAATGATAGGCGACGACTGACCTTGCATCTAGTATAACCAATGTAAATATGCTTATGAGGCTTACAAACCTCCGAAGAACAAGTATATTGGTATACTACATTGGTCGTCTAGATAAGTTGTTAGTCATGATGAGAGAGGAAGTTCTGGGATTTTTGTAGTAAATGAGAAGGTGGATTTATTGTTCTCACTTTAGGGTGGCAATTTCTTTAGATAACGTCTTTAATTGTCTTTTCATCTTTTTTTTTGTAATTATTAATGAAGGTGTTTTGGTAATATATATTGATGTAGTTATTGTTTTGTGGTGCACTGTTTGTGAAGTGTGTTTATAGCATCTTGTTGTTTATGGAATCAAATTCAATATTGGAGCATCCATTGTTCGTGAGCATTTGCCTAAGTTGTTGTAGTTTGCTGTGTATAGCATGTCACGAGGAACACACCGAATAAGCTCTTTTACATAGGCTCTTATGACGT
>NC_134796.1:14379220-14384220 GCF_046742065.1 Oratosquilla oratoria | reverse complement strand
GGAAGTGCACAAGAAGACTAAGCGTTCAGGTTAATTACATATATGAATACTGCCTTTCCCATCAAATTTCTACCAGAACATTCACTCATAGGCCAAGAGTCTAGGACGGGCGGGCAACCTTTTTAAGTATGGGTGCTAAAATCAGTCAAATCTTTGATGCAAAATTTCCTTGCGTGACAACGAAGTAAAATCATAGGGCTACATAAAAGTATGGTCGCACTCTCTTCACCTCTGATAAAAAAAAAAAAAAAAAAAAAAAAGTGTGCCGGAAAAAAGTCGTTAGTATACTAGGTTTTGCACATATACCAAGGGCTGCCCGCCCGTGGTAGATCTAGGAGGTTGGTCTGTAACATAGCTTCAGTTGTCCACACCCCGTCAATTTTGACTGATACTGAACTTCAGCCAAAAGAATGGTCTCTCCTCTTGGTAGTTTAATTTCAATGAACGTACGTGCGTTCATACGGCCTTTGTACGCAGATACAAGAGCATCATAACGGCAGGTGAGAAAATCCAGACTCAAAAGCTTTAAAGATGGGAGCAGCAGAAAAGTGAGGAGAATTTCAGATTGGAGAATTTCTGACAGGCGAATAATATATCGCGAACAAAAAGGCCGACAAGAAAAGAAAATGTTGAAGAGAATATGTTGGGCTGTGATGGACCATTCCAAACGATATTGCATATAAAGTTACAAATTCATATAACATTGAACATAAAACATGACGCTAAACAAACACTATCAACATAGCAAGCGTATTGACACGTTTATGTATTTTATTGTTATTATTATTATTAGCAAAATCTTACTGACACATTTCTTATAGAAAACACACGATCCCACAAATAGTAGCATGAATATGTATTACGCCTTTGACACCAATGAAGAAAACTTGGACTGAGTAAAGGTTGAGGTGTCCTGAACTTGAATTGCTGTAACTTGATAAACACCGTGTACACAAATTAAAACTTATGATTATTTGATATAAATGACAGTGGTTATGCACACTCACAATGGCAAAGTTAGGCCCATCATTAGTTTATGCGAACTGTGAACAACCATAACGCACACACGCTCACGCACACACACACACACACACACACACACACACACACACACACACACACACACACACACACACACACACACACACACACACACACACACACACACACACACACACTCGCATGTGCAGGCGTGTGGGTGTGTGCACGCGCAAATGCAAGCGCACTCATGTATACGTACATGCACATGTACATACGTATATACGTATAAATGCGTTTATACAATGCGACAAATATGTGGAGGTAAATGAAGACACGAAATTCATTCCTCAGTCGTTTCGCTGAAAGACTTTTTCCTCAGAAGTCCAAGACTTTTCTTCCTCATCCACCTCCACATACAGTACGTACATACGTACATGTATACATAGATACAGTACATACATGCATACATACATACACATACATATGTATGCATGTGTTAGTTAAATCAAACATGGTTAAACAAATGCAAACTGCAAACACCACAATAACTTGTCATTAAGCTCTGTTGAAGGGTCTCAACCTTTCTTTGTTATAAGCACGTGCGCGCGTGCGCATACACACGCACACACGTACGCACACACACACACACACACACACACACACACACACACACACACACACACACACACACACACACACACACACACACACACACACACACACACACACACACACACACACACACACACACACACACACACACACACACACACACACACACACACACACACACACACACACACACACACACACACACACACACACACACACACACACACACACACACACACACACACACACACACACACACACACACACAGAGATATACATACCGCTGTTGTGCCTTATTTCTCCATGGTCTCTTTTACCTCTTTTTCATATTCGATGAGCAGCCTTAACCTAATACACTGTTCTCCAGCAATAGAAAACGCAGTGTCTATGATTGACAATACAGTTTTGGGATTTTTCTTTCTTTCAGAAATTATTACCTATAATGTGCACCAAAAACAAAACTTTTATTCTAAAATGTAGCTCGTGGTATTTTTCAATATTGAATTCAGAATATGTAGAAAATCTGACCTTCGTATTTTTTCTGTCATTATCTCTTGTGAAAATTCAAAGTATTGTCCCACACCGCGGGCTTATTTATGAGCACATTTTCCGCATGCTGTTAGTCCATTTGTAATATATCTATTATATACAGAAAGAAATGAACATTTGTTTGGTAATGTGCTCTTATGAGCCCGGTAATAAATGTTTGCACACTGACCTAGTTTTAAGTGTTGTTAATATTGCGTATTCATTTTGTACTACGCAATCGGTTTACAATTATTGCACTATACTGTCATGTAATACCTTCATAAACTCTGCTATATTTGCAGTGTTGTTTTGTCCTGATTGTGTTCATTCTGTTTAAGACCAACTGGCAGTACACACTTGTTTTTTTGACTCGTTTGGCTTCACCTCCTTGGTACTACTTCCGTTGGTATAACTCACTATGTAAACTTTGCCCAGTGCTGTACATGTTAGAACTGTGGGTCTAATGACACTCACAGTTCACTATATACTTTATCACTCACTCGACGGAACCCATCCTTCAGGTATCCGTATTAAGTAGTATTACGTTCCTACATACATGTACGTTACACAGAAACACTTGTAATTGACATTCACCTGATAATATGAAATATATTTACGTTACTTCACCAAGTCCTGTTTGGCGTTCACATTGAAGCACATCACATATTCCATGTGTGTATTATATTTTACACTCAAAGCAAGGTCAATTAGCGTAACACCACGTTTCCATATACACTTAGCAATATCTGGTCACCAAGTATACCGAGGGTTCATATTGAGCTAAATGCCTTACCTAGACCGACGTATTGGTTGCTTAATATTACTTACGAAATGATTTACAGTAATAGCCTGTTGCAGTAATTTAATTTTTGTTCTTTCTTTGCCTCATGTAATCCATTGTTTCCTTTATTCACGTTAATGTATTTTACTTTTAACGTGAACCTGTTTTGTGGTATACAGTTTACCTGCATGATCGTTTTGTTTTCCAGTCTTCGAA
The DNA here is from genome assembly GCF_046742065.1 of Oratosquilla oratoria. NCBI lineage: Eukaryota > Metazoa > Arthropoda > Malacostraca > Stomatopoda > Squillidae > Oratosquilla > Oratosquilla oratoria. Next base: position 14,381,102 of record NC_134796.1, on the reverse strand, counting down.
CGCCTCTCCATTATTTTTCCAGAATTCCATTTTTATGTTTTTTTTTCCTTCTCCCAATTTCTCATTCTCTTCATTCTCTACGTCAGGTATAACTATTTTCATATTTCTTGAATATTTATCATCCACTTCTGGCATTGTATTTATATACTGTAACTTCCAGTGGCCAGTTCAATACAACATTTTTCCTTCAGGCTTTTCCAGCAGTTAATATTGGCACCGTCACAGACTATAGAGCTGACAGTTGTCTCATAACACAAGTAACCCTATGTTTTACACAAAACGGAATAAGGCGTCACAGCAATCTATCCAAACAGAAAATATACTTCACTCCAGTGAATAATCAAATCTAAACACAGGAATATGGTAACACGACTGTCCTTTTTGCTATTCTTTCTATTCTCAAATAGCATTCTTCCTTTTCTCGGAGTTAGTCCAACCTATATCACTCAACCAGATCTAAGCTTGTTTCTTTCACTCAGACGCTGCAAAACTCCTGGGAACAAGAAGTTCTGTTGTAATTGAGTCTTAGAAACGAGATTTGGCAAACTGGTTTCCCTTCTTCCTCGACGAAGGGAGTGGGAGGGGGAGGGTGGAGGGAGTGAGGGAGTGAGTGAGGGAGGAATAGGGAATCAGGTATGGGGGGGGGAGAGGTGTTAAACTTAGAAGTGAGCTGGCTTAACTTTATTATTCATACCAAGCAGTAACATCCGGACACACAAATTGATTCCTTTGGCCAAATATGGGCTACATTAGGTACCGTGCAGATTCACGTCGTCAAAGTCACAAAATAAACCTCTGGAAGCGAGGGTGTTCTTTATCTTTTGTCGAAAAAACGTCAGAGGATATTCATGTTGGGTGAGGGGTGGTGACGTAATGGGAAGCATGCTGGCCTCGTATTAGCTAAGCTGTGGGTCCGTATTCCTCTCCGATTCCCAGCAGTGACTGTTACCTGTCACAACGGTCCGAACGCATAGTATGGAAAAGGTGACGGTTTCGGCAGCAGTTACGCAGCGCTTTCTGGCACAGGCTCCTCACTCAATGAGCGGCGTAACAATGTCTGCACAGATCCCAACTCCATTGAGCCTGGGATTCCAACTCCAGGGGAATAAAATAATTTGGCATTGGCTTTAACGAGAGCAATTTCTTTATAGCCAACAGTTCACCTGTGGTTCTACCCTTAACGAGAACATAAGCCTATGAAGAAGACCCTGGAGGTTGGAATGCTCAATGGAATATCGGAGGACGCAGAGCAATTCCGTCGGATTTATTTTTGGTTTCAATGAACCTTTGACGTTCGAATTGATAAGCACCTTGAATCAAATAGTAGATCAAGCTCCTCTATAAGATGTTTTATCTTCTGAAGCTCAGGGAAGCTTTAGAGGAAGAAGGTCTCTTTACGAGACCAAGAGGTTTCTTAAGGTCACACATCTTATACTGAAGTTCCGCTTCTATCTTTAATTTCTTTTTCATTATTATTTTTGGGGTGCTCGCTAGCTGAGCGGTCTAGAGCATCGTTTCTTGTGAAGGAAGTCGATGACGGTGGTTTGAACCATGCCACAAGCGAGTTGGACCAAGGGCATGGTTCATAAAATCTCACGCTACAAAGTTCTCAATAAGGGGCACCGTCCAAGCCTCCTAGTGGGGAAGTTCGTGACGTAAAACCAAATCAAATTAAATTTTTTGTATATATATATATATATATATATATATATATATATATATATATATATACACACATATATATATATATATATATATATATATATATATATATATGTATATATATATATTCATATGTATATATATACATATATATATATATATATATATATATATTCGCTTAGGCAGGCTTGGTTAAAAGCAACTGCAAATTCAGTGCTGA
>NC_134796.1:14361720-14374220 GCF_046742065.1 Oratosquilla oratoria | reverse complement strand
ACTTTGATCCCGATTATGGCTGCTTACAGTGATGTTAAGTCAAAATAAAAGTTATCGCATGTAAAAAAGTAATTAGGGTTAAGCTTACGTAGGTTAATTTTGGTTATGTTTATATATGATTTTAATGAATCAGCCATTAACTGTGTGTAAGAGATAATGGTTAATGTGGATACTTATAATCGTTCAATGGTTATGTTCTTATGTAGTCATCATTAGGTTTGTAGTAATCATTTTGTCAAAATACAGTAGTAATCCCGTATGGTACTGCTGATATTCATGTGTAATTACGGAATTAAGTAGTGATTATGTGATTGTCATAACTTTTTCATATAGATTTGTATACTTTCAAAAAGACTATATCATATTTGGAAGTAGCTGCTTATTGAGAAATTGCTATTTGGTGTAGACTGCAATATGGAAATATTGCAATGTGAATTGACGAACGCGCTCAGTTTGGCCAATTTTTTATTGCAACATTGCTTTTACTCACTGAAAACCATTCTGAATCAATCATTAGCATGGCAGATAATCAAATCTGCCGAAACAATTGCTAAGCTTTATCCACGCGGTTGGAAGTATTGTCCTAAAACAGAAACGGGAGGGTTAAATCAGTGGCCATGTGGCTCTTTTTCATATGACAACTTTGAACTTTCCTCTTTGTCCATCTACTTTGTTTCAACAATTGATGATATATAGTTAATTATTTCGCCGTGGTACTCCCTGAACTATGAAATGATCTACCCTGCCAGAAATCTTACCCTTTTGTAATCGCTCGAGCACCAAGTTTTCGAACCCAAGAGACAAGAAAAAAGATAAACAGAAAGATAGAAAAAAGGGAATTGAGGCAAAGCACAGTAGATAGCCTGAGCTCGGCGCCTGATGCACACTTTAAGACCTCGAGGATTACATGACACTGGAAAGAATGATCCACTTGTGGATCTGACCAGCGATGAAGTGACACTTCGTTTGATATCATTGGGTCGTATCGTCGATACTGCAACCCATTGCAGTCGCTCGCTATTGGTCATTTACGAGTTCCTTCACTCTGTGTGGCCAGAATGCTGTCAGAAGAGGACCTCCTCCTCCTCCTCCTCTTCCTCCTCCTACGACTACTGCTGGTCCATGCCGTATCTGCTAGACGGAGCTTTCCTTCGGGGACGAGACAGGTGGGACCTGCACGAGAGGCAAGCGAACGCAGTCTGGGTGCTCAGCCACGACCGTGTTACCGTAGTAATCTGGGTGGAGAGCTACTGTGGAAGTGGATCCCCTGTGGCTGTCGGAGGCAGAAGAAGGAGTGCCCCTTCCTGAGGAGCGTCCCATTGTGTCCAATGAGGCTATGGGGCCCATGGCGGAAGGGGGCATCATGAGGCGAGGTCTGGGCTGCCGGTTGTCCATGAGGAGTGTGTCGATCTCTTCACTTGGAGCCTACAAGAGAAATTGGACAATTCTTTTAGAATCGAAATTTTCTGTTTCGTGTGGTTTTATAGACAGGCAGCGTTTTCATGCAAAGTGTAAAAAGAAAGAAAAAAAAAACAGTGAAGCAGATCAAGTCACTACTAAATGTCATGTCATCACTTTGAATTTTATGAATTTGAGTTGCACATATAACGTCTTACAAAAGTAATCATTCAGTTACTTGGCGTCCACTGCTGAATTAAGGCTTATTCCAAACTTTCCTATTATGTTCCAAAAAACAATAAGAGGGACTTTTCTAGATACAATGGCATCAATGCAATAACATCTAGAGTTTATGTTGGCATAAAAGTATAAAGACTACCAGGAGATGCCTTATTTCTAAGTACTATGGTAACTGATGTTTATAGTTTTGTGTAGGATGCATATTGGATTACATTGTACATTTATAGTAAAAAGAAGTTTATAAAGCCTTAACAGGATTGTTCATATTGTATATATACGACATAAGCCAATACACCTGTAAAAGGTACCAAGAAACAAATGAGGTACTGTAATAGTTGGAATTGAAGTAAGTTGTACTAATGCAACTATGATGTCATTTGGCATCGCTACAACAAAAAGACAATGGCTTTCTTTACTGATATAGTGTCAAATAATGTTTCCTTAACTGTTAAAGCTTCTAAAGGAGCCTCTTGCTTTTATACTTACATTGCTGAGCAGAGTGCCTGGGTTGATAAAGAAGGACGAAGAATCCTGCTGGAGGTAGTCAATGGAAACCTGCGACTGCATCTCCTTTTCCCCCTCCACCGTCTTTGGGTCTGCCGTAGAAAATAATTGTATTAATTAAATTGTCTTGTGTGAGGAGTTTAGGCCAGATAGGCATAACTGCACAGTCCTTGTTTGTTGCGGGTGGTTCTGGTCTGGTGGTGGTTGTGATTGTAATTGTGGTTTTGGCTGTGGTTGTGGTTAAGGTGCTGGTTGTAGTTGTAATACTGAAGATGATGGTAATTCCGGTGATGATTTTTTTTCGATGATTATGAGATTAGTCATGCTGATGGCAATACTGTAAGAGGCTGTTAGAAAGTGGGGTAGATGGTGAGAGTTAAGGTGCTGGTTGTAGTTGTAATACTGAAGATGATGGTAATTCCGGTGATGATTTTTTTTCGATGATTATGAGATTAGTCATGCTGATGGCAATACTGTAAAAGGCTGTTAGAAAGTGGGGTAGATGGTGAGAGTTGTATTTTCATGAATCGGCTATTTGTAAACATCACAGTTCGTAGGCAAAGGTTTGCGCAAGCTCGCTCTCCGCCTAAGGTCATAAAAATGACCGGGAGCCTATATGACGTGTATATGTTTTGCTGACATAGAAATTTTGTAACCTATATAAGTTATGCAGAGATTAGAGATTGCTTAGTAAACAATATTGCATATAGACTTGTAACAACAAATCTGATTGATCTGATTGAAGAAAGGGTGGAGGGGGAGAAAATTCATTTGGTTCACAATTGTAAGATTACGCCCTTAGGGGAGGATCTTAAATATAAAGTTAAAGATCATTGGACTAAAGAAATCATGACGTCATTGCAGAACTTACCTGTGACCTAACAATGCGTGTTTTTACGGGATTTATGCATTGTACCTGGAGAAACATACCGTGTAACCGGTATTCAAGAAGAAGAGAAAATCGACAAACATTTCATTCCCTCTTGCCTGAAATACACTATATGGAAGTTGAAAAAGAGGAATACTTGTAGGCACAGGGCCTACTGACTAAAAGAAAAAATGTAAACTAATTGAGAAAAGAAGTGACAAGAGAAAGGAGGGTGAAAGTGAAGAAAGAGTAAGTGACAGTGGTGAAAATTTAAGAGACGTACAAAACGAAAGTAAAGCGCGCGAGAGTGGCGGCAGCGAATGACGAACTCAACGCTACTAAAGAAGAGACTGGTGATAAATAGAACTTAGTGCAAGATACGGCTACGAGTGTATGAAGAGACTGGTGCATCGAACTACAAGCAACTACAGGACCACGCAGTGCAGACGACTACGCAGTGCACAAAGCAAGCAGTACACACAACCACGCAATGCATACAGCCACGTAGTGCACGCAGCCACGCAGTGTACACAACTACGCAGTGTATGCTGACTACGAGGGACGAACTGGTGAACGAGGGGATGAACTACAGGAAACAGTGAACGCTAGTACGAGGATTCGACTACGAGAAGTGAACGAGGGGGGCACAAGACGAGATTGATGTACGAGTGAGGGCGCGCCGTACGCCTGAGGACGACTACAAGGGAAGCAATAAATTCAAATCAATACTAACAAAGGAAGGTATGGCCACGGGTGTTTTACGTCATGGACTTATTACCTCGCAAACAAACATTCCAAAGTTTTTGAATGAAGAAAACGCGATAGAGGTAAACAGCTTTTTAGGTTTAATAGATACCCTAATAGTGACTAAAAACAGATCAGATGATAAAAAAATAAATAAATAAATAAAAGAAAAGAAAATGTAGATCCTGAGAAGGGTAGGGCTAGGCGCTTATAATGAATTTCGAGTAGATGGAAAATATAACCAGATATGAAGACTATAAAGAAAAACCTCAAAATAGTTTAAGTCAAAGTGTGATCAGGATCCTATGAAGTCTTTGATTAGAGTGATAAAGAGAATAAAAAACTAATGAATCAAACACAGAATATATAGCAAAATTAGACAGATGGTCCAAAGACATAATTTCCATGTTGAAAGATTCAGAATGAATAGAAATATCTAGTGACAAGATATAAGTTTCTCAGGTTACTAAGTTAATAACATTTGCACTATTGATACATAATTGTGATGATATAACTGTAGAAAAGCTGTATAAAGATCCCAAACAAACCATGGATTTAGGGGAGATAGATTGCCTTCTACAAGAATATTGTGAATATAAAGGAACTAGTCCATATATCATGACAGTGGGAATCCAACAGCAGAGAGAAAATAGGAGATCTAGGAGTGATTACAGAAATAGAGGATCTGAATATAGAGTTAAAAGCACTTCAAGGAATGCTAGATTTGAATGCCTTAATTATAATACCTGGGGGTATAAAGCGCAAGAGTGTTATTATGAGACGATTTGTAGGAGCTGCAAGTATGACGGTCATGATGAGTATCACTGTAGAACCCCCCCTTTCTGTTTGTATCTCCAGAGAGTAGGACATAGAACATAGGGTTGTAGAACAATGCAAAATGTTTGCATTCACCGATAAATAAGAGGAAAACCTTCAGACATAAAATAAAACAACACTACAGAGCTAACCATAGAAATGCAAACAGACATTTCTGTGTTAGGGACAAGGTGTGATAGGAGGGTGAAAAAAAACGGTTGTAAATTGACTATAACAATTAAAGGGACTTCTGTAGAGCCCCTCATTGCGGCTCGAGTTTTCAATAAACCTATTCAAATATTTATTGATACGGGATTTGTAGTCAATGTTATAACTAGCAAATTTTTAAACAAATTAAAACTAGGAGTGAAGATCTTGGAATCAGTCCATTACTCATTGTAAGGAGTAACAGAAAGTCATTTAAAAACATTAAGTAAGATAAAAGTAGATATAATTTTGTATAGAAATGTAGACTTGCACATTCCAGTGATAGTTGTAGAAGAATCTGTTTTTCCCAGGAGATTTATTGATAGGATTTGCAACTATGAGAAAAGAGGGCATGATCATATTTCATACCGAGTTAGGGATCTTAGTGAAATTATAGTTAATCCCATTTTTAAATCAACCAGACTTAGAACCATTACCTATGAAAAGAGGACCTATTGAAATAGGAAAGATAACAATGCTAGGTTGGATGATAGTGGGGCAGAGCGGTCCATTCAATAACAAATAAAACAAACAAATAATAAATTCTCATATAGTGAACCCAACTTAGGTGTTCAAGAAATCCAAGAAATTACTCAGAATTCATCAACTCTAAATGAAGCTTTGCTAATGGCGGAAGGTGGCGTAATAAAGTCGATGATATTACACCCAGAGCAACTAACAGAGTAGAGTGCAATTGAATCACTGTAGAATCTGAAAATTTAACCATCCCAGAATCAATTAGGATAAAAGGTTTGAAACTGGACTTGGGATTTTATAAGACACACAAGAACAAGGTAGAAATATTAGTGATTAATACTTGGAATAACGATATATTTTTAAGAAAAGGTACAAATATGGAATATTTTCAAGTCTGTACAAGACCTATTAAGATTTTGAATTAGGGTATTGAGGAGGTGGAATCACCAATTTCATTAATCTCTACCATTTAGGAAGAAACAGATTTTGGAGAGAAATGTAAGAGTCAGCTAGAACCTACTACTTGTTTTGAGTTGGATGAAAATTTAGTTGCATTGCTCTTGAAACACAATAAAGTAATTGCTTTGCCGGGGGACACATTGGGCAAAACAACTATTTTAAAACATTAGATCAAATTAAAACTAGGGACGTAACCTATTTATAAATCTGCCTATAGATTACCACATTCCAAACTAGCCATTGTAGATAAATTGATCGCTGAAATCTGATCTTAGGTTATTATTAAGCCTAGTCTCAGTAAATGGAATTTCTCCTTGATTCTGGTACCCAAATTAGATGGCACCGTGCATACAAATATTGATTATAGGGAATTAAATAAATGTACTATCCCCGATAGATTACCGTTACCGGTAATAGCAGATATACTTCGTATTTTTGGAAAAAAAAAAGGTATTTTAGCACTATAGATATCAAGTCTGCGTTATGACAGGTCGAGTTGCATAAAGATTCACGGAATTATAAAGCATCTTCAACAACAATTGGCCACTATGCATTCAAATGAATGCCTTTTGGTTTAAGTAATAGTCCATTAAATTATGTGAAATTAATGAATAATGTTCTAGATGGGTTGTTAGGAAACACTCCTAGTGTATTTCTAGAAGATATTTTAATAGTTTCCCAAACAGCGGCTGAGCACTCTAAGAAATTAGGTTTAGTATTTGCAACACTAGTTGAAACAGGATTGAAAGTGAAACTTGAAATATATATATATATATATATTTTTCAAGACAATGACATTTATTTGGGGCATAGAATAGATAGACATAGACTTATTACAGTAAATTCAAAGGTAGAAGCAGTAAAGAACTATCTAGTTTCGAACATTGTACAAAAAGTTAGAAGTTTATTAGGATTGATAGGGTATTATAGAAAATTTATCAAGGGTTATGCAGACATAGCTAATCCATTAATTTCTTTGCACAGGAAAGATTCAAAGTTCGTTTGGGGATCTGCACGACAACAAACTTTTAACAAGTTGTAAGATAAACTTACTAGTTCTCCAGTTCTCGTATTTCCTTAGTATGATAAGGAATCATTCTTTATACTGATGCGTCTTACATAGGGTTAGGAATCATACTGATGCAAGAGAGAAATGGATTATTGAGACCAATAGCTTACACATAAGGAATTTATAATAGTGAAGAGAGAAACTCCTCCATAGCAGAAAGAGAAACCGTAGCTGTGATATATTCATTAGAAAATTTTAGATATATGATACTGAGATATCCAATCAGAGTGTGGACTGATCATACAACACATCTCTGATGATAGTTTCCATCATTTTTCCTACAATTGAAGTAAGACTTATAGGCCTATAATTATTTAGTTTATTTTTGTCACCTTTTTTGAATATTGGAGTGACGTTAGCTAGCTTCCATTCTCTTGGGACATCTCTGGATATGATGGATTTTTTTGAAAATAATTTCTAATGGAACACCAATCTAATTTCTAATTTTCTTTAAGATTCTTGAATGCCAACCGTCAGGCCCTGGTGTTTTATTAATTTTGAGTTTATCTATATACCTTTTAATTTTTTCTTTTGTTATATTTACCGTAGTAAGTTTACCCTAGATTTTTCACAGGTTTCAGTTTGGAGATCACTTTGAGGTGTTTTGTTTACGAATACTGAGGTAAAATAGTTATTTCAGATATTACACATTCCTTCGTTTGAATACTCAAGTTGACCGTCAGCAGATAATAGTAGGCCAATGTGATTCCTGATAACGTTTTTATCTCTAATGTAACTATATAATTCTTTGGGGTTCTCTTTGGATTTATCAGCGATATTTATTTCGTATTGTCGTTTTCGCTTTTTTTATTGTCTTTTTTTAAATCTCTGCATTATTACATAACTTTGATAGTTGTTAGGTGCACCCGAGCACTTGTATTTCTTATAAGCCTGTCTCTTTTTAGCACTTTTTTCAGTTTCTTTGTCGAGCTATTTTGGGCGAGCCTGGTTTGGGGGGCGTCTGTCCTTAAAAGGAATGTAGTATGATTCATCTTAGTAAGCGTTTGAAATATTTCCCACATCTGATCTACAGGTCTTTTGCTTAAAATTGCCTCCCAATCTGTAAGCTGAAGCTCCTGACGTAGTCCTATGAACTGAGCTGTACTAAAATCGAGTATTTTAGATGCACATGTATCTATTCTAAAAATAAATTAGCAGTTTGAATGTAAGTTGTGGTCGGTATTTGCAATAGTTTCACCAGCCTCCACATCGGCTATCATACTTTCACGGCTAGTGATCAATAGATCGAGTAAATTTCCATATCTTGTAGGTTCTTTTACGTGCTGAAGTAAGTAATTGTCACCGAAAAAATCTATCAAGCGACTACATATACGTCCATGTTCAAGGATCATCCAATGGATGTCAGTAGAATTGAAATCACCCATTATCAATAAGTCCCGGTTGCAGAAACTAGACAGTTCTTGCATATAGACTTGTAACAACAAATCTGACTGATCTGATTGGAGAAAGGATGAAGGAAGAGAGAATTCAATTGGTTCACAATTGTAAGATTACGCCCTTAGGGGAGGATCTTACATATAAAGTTAAAGATCATTGGGCTAATAAATCATGACGTCACTGCAGAACTTACCTGGGACCTAACAATGCGTGTTCTCACGGGATTTATACATTGTACCTGGATAAACAGATCGTGGAGCCGGTATGTAAGAAAGAAAAGAAAATCGACAAACATTTCTTCCCCCCTTGTCTGAAATATACTGTATGGAAATTGAAAAAGAGGAATATTTGTAGGCACAGGGCCTGCTGACTAAAAAAATATGTAAACTAACAGAGAAAAGAAGTGACAAGAGAAAGGTGGGTGAAAGTGAAGAAAAGGGAAGTGATTAAAGACAATGGTGAAAATATAAGAGACGTACGAAACGAAAGTAAACTACGCGAGTAACACTTATGTTTTTAATGTACGTGAAGTTATTTTTTGTAAACAATATAACATATATCTCTTAATTGTTTTGAATAATTGTACCATATTTCATTGGGATATGTTTTTGTGCTCAGGTGATCTTAGGGGAATTTATATAAATTTTCAAACTTTAGAAAATATCTCACCGAAATAAGGTAAATGCCGGAAAATATAAAAATATACTAATTTTTTTTAGCATTGATACTATTGTCCAGGGTTGGTTACCCACCCCTGTTCTAGGTTTTTTTTTTTACCTAAATTTGCATTATTGTTTGCCTTGTCTATGCTACTAATTACATGTTTATTGCATTTGATATTTAAAGATTTTCAATGACATTCTTACATCCCACTCACTTGTCATTCCTATACGATTAGAGAGTATCCCTTAAAAAAAGAAAAAAAAAGAAAAAAAAGAATATTCATTCTTGAGCGGTCTATGATCAGAACCTTTCCTGTTTTGTAAATAAACTTTGACATTTTTTCCCAAAATCCTTCATCATTTTCATCACCACCTATTGTCTCTAAAGAGAGAAGCACTATTAAATGCTGATAAAATACCCAAATGTGTATTTGTTGAAGACAGATACCTTTTTGTTAGTTAGGATGTAAGGGTCCATATACAAGGACGTGATTGGAAAAGGGGAAAATAATGAGATAGAAATAGATCAATTTTCAAGAAAACTTCACTTAAATCAACGATTCATTGCGTCTTATGTAGGGCATTACATCCTCGTTTACAATGACTTCGTTAAGGCTTATGCTGTGATTGTCTCGTGTACATAGATATTTCCCAGTAACCCAACATACTCAACAAAACCCGGATTTAAAACCGTCTCCAAATAAAGACAACACGAGAGTATCGATTACTTTGGCGCCAAATAAACATATCGATTCGGCCTTGAGAAAGCACGACTGCGAATATGAATGAAATTTGTAAAAGAAATTGGTTTGAAAGGCGCAAAAGGTGTGGTAGGGTCCGATGATTTAGATTAAGAAAAATTAACAAGATTCTTCCTCCCCAAAAAAGCCATGTTAATATGTAATACGCTTTTTCGGGAACTTAGGGAAAAGGGGAACACAAAAGTTGCAAAGATACTGATCACTGCTAAAGCCTTTAAGCAATTTTATGTTACAGAAAGACTGTGGAAAGGCTTTGAAAGCAGAAGTCCGCCATCACTTCAGCCTGAGACCACCTGGCTTCGTCTTGAGAGAAAAATTAAAAACGAGGACAAAAAAACTTAGGTTATATCCCTCGATTCTTTGTGTGTTTAAACAATAGAGTTCAGCTCATGAGAAGACTCTAAACAATAATTTCTTGGCAATTCTAGACTATTCAGTCTAGGGTACACACTTCAGCGGAATACTGCATACCATGTATTGACTGCATAAGTTTTATGCCTTCAATACTATTTGGACTTTAGTGACATCCCTATAAACCAGAGTCACGCAGCCTTTTCTTATTAGGTAATGTTGATTGATTCAGTTTAACGTCGTGAATTCCCCCTATCAAGAGGATAGAAAGGTGCCCCTTACAGAGGATTTTGTAGCGTGGAGTTCAATAAAACATGTCCTTGGTCCATTTCACTGGCGGCAGGATTTGAAAAGCCGCCACTCTGACCTCCGCCGCAAGTAGCGACGCGACGCCCTAACCCGCTCGGTCAACGAGTATCCTATTAGATGATATTCTCCATAAAAAAAAATTAAAAAAAGAATAATGATCCCATTCAACTTTTGTCCTTCCTCTGCGCTGCCCTCCATTATCACTTCTGACTACCTCTTCAGCGTGAAACAGTATCGTTAGTTTTCGCCGACAAAACATTTGATACCTTAGCAGAATAAATTCAACTGTTGTAAGGTATTTCTAAGAAAACTATTGTATTTGAGGGGCTATTTAGTTTTTGTGTCAAGTCATAATAGAACTTCAGATGTTATGTGTATCACAATCATCTTGGTACGGCGTACCATACTTCCACTGACACAATTGTATATCTTATATATCACCTCCATAACATTTTAGAAACAATTCCATACGGTATAAATTTTGCTCTAGTGAGTGACAGATAATTTCATTCAGCTAAAGGATGAACTACAAGAATGTCTTACCTGTGCTGACGTTCATGACATCTGGACCGATGTGAGCGTCGACGAAGCCTCCCTCTTCACAGCCGTTGCTCGGAGTCTTCTTCGCAAAGAGCATTTTCGCCGGCTCCTTCGCCTTGGCTTTGGCCTTCGCTCTGACCACCAACACCAGCACTATGGCACAGATAGCCAGCGACGTCACGACCCCGGTCAGTACCGCCAGGATCGGGGTCACCGTCAGGAGCATCCCAGGAGACGAGGCTGACGGACTGGTTCTTCTCTCGGCGATGTCGATCGGTGTCAGGTGGGCGAAGGTCGTGGGTTCTCCTCCACCGTGGGCGTTGGAGGCCACGATGGAGAGGACGTACTCTGTGCCCGGGGCCAACCCCGTCACTGAGAACTGCGGTACGGGTTGACGTTTGAGCACCGCCAGAGTGTGACCCTTGACGTTGCGGACTTCGAGGGTGAAGGACTGCATGAGTCCTCCATCCCATCCGGGCTGGCACTCGACCTCGACGGCCCCGGCCGCGCTCCCGTTGTGAGACACCGAGCAGTTGTGCACCTGCTCCGGAACAGCTGCAACATCAATAATACAACTGACGTGAGGCAAGGAGTCGTTGCGTCACCCACCCTGTAAAGACTAGTCAAGGTAGAATACCAAGTAGGATTCGAGACGTCAGTTAAAGAAGGTAATGGTAGTGGTGATGATGGTAGGGATGGTGGTGGGGGTGGTGGTGGGGATAGTGGTGGTCATGGTGGTGGTCATGGTGGTGCTGCTGGTGGTTATGGTGGTTGTGGTTGTTCCTGTGGTGGTGGTGGTGATGGTAGTGATAGTGGGTTATTTGACAAGTTAATTTTTGGCTGTAGTTTCCCTTCATGGGGACCCTACACTTTCCCAAAAGCCAGCGACAGTCATCGACTGGAATAACAGGTCTCTGAGTCTTTGGGTTCACTGTAGGACCCATATGTCAACCAATAAGATGGCAAATGTCTCCTCCCGTGGTTTTCTGATAATAAAACAGAGGGCTTCAAGGGTGTTAAAAAAAAAAAAAAAAAAAAAAAAAAAAATAATAATAATAATAATGATAATGAAACAAATTAAAAAGGTGACAACGGTGAATATTTACTATTAAAAAAAGTTGAACACAGATCAAATGGGTCACAGCCTCGGAAAATCTGAAAACACCAACAGGGAAGGTTTTAAAGATTAAATTCAAGAGAAAAAATGTTAGATTTTTGACTTTCAGACATACGTCGGAATACAATGACAGGAAACACTAAAAAAATCTGAGAAATAAAGATGTTGTTTTGAACGAAGCATCAGTTTTCACACCACAACTAATATCAATTGTGCCAGGAAAAAAATCTCGTACATATTCAACTATAATTAGATGATCTGAAATATTGGAAAACGCATGTACTATGCTTGACGCACAAGTTCGTACAAGCACACGCACGAACGCACGAACGCTCGCATGCACGAGCGCACACACACACACACACACACACACACACACACACACACACACACACACACACACACACACACACACACACACACACACACACACACACACACACACACACACACACACACACACACACACACACACACACACACACACACACACACACACACACACACACACGTACACTTACACACCTGGGCCGTGACATAAACTATACACCTTTTTTGTGTCATATTTTTAAACAAAAAC
>NC_134796.1:14351720-14356720 GCF_046742065.1 Oratosquilla oratoria | reverse complement strand
TGTCACTATTATTTTTTTTTACTCAGCTGTCAAATACTGTCTGCCCAAAATTAAGGTTAACTGTAGTTCATGGTTTGTGTCAAATTGACCTTGTCTCTCAGGTAAGAGAGGGCCGATTTTCAGGAGGAGAAATGAAAGTTCACAGCTCAACCGTGACAAACGCTGCTTCTTGGTTATTGTTTCCTTTCGACCATAACTTGTCTTGCTGTGCAGGACAAGAGAGTGAATGAGCTTGAGTTAAGGTATTGAATTTTACTTTCCGTAGGCTATGATCTTTTTACAATCACTGTTATTGCTGCTGCTGCTGCTGCTACTAGTTCTGCTTTTTTCTTTCTTCTTTCATGCACCTTCCATCTCCCTCCTTCTTACTCCTTTCTCCTCTTCCTCCTCTTTCCTCGTTCTTACTCTCCTCTCCCTTCTCTTTCCTCGTTCTTCCTCCTCCTTTCTCCTCATCCTCTTTTTATCTCATTTTTCATCTTTCTCCTCCTTTTTCTTCTCCTCCTTTCTCCCTCCCCTCCTTCCATTTTCTCCTTCTCCTTCCTCCTTCTCCTCCTCTTTTCCTTTTTCTTTTTATTCTTCTTTCACCTTGTTCTTTTCCTTCTACTTTTCCTCCTCCTCCTCCTCCTCCTCGTTGTCCACCTCCTCCTCCTCCTCCTCCTCCTCCTCCTCCTCAACGACAGGTACCAGCAAGCGGTGATCCTGCGAGACGGACGCCAGAGAAAATGATCTCCCTGCCGGACCATCACCCGTCAGCACCCTGGTCTCAGTCTTGAAGTGGATTCTCGAAGGGGTGATACTCGGTCTCCGGGCCGGCCCAAGACTCTCTCTCCAGCAGCTTTTCCCTCACATTTCTACACAAGGAGTGGGACAACTGGTGACTGATTTCCTTTTTGTTAATAAAAGCCGGTGATATATAAAGAAAACTATACTGATATAAAACTGATAATAGTTTAACGTTTCTTCCAGGAGAGATCGGAAGGGCCCGAGAATAAATGATAGTTGCTGTGGGTCTGTTCTCAATGTTTTTAAGTTTTAATTGGTAGTATTTCTATATTTATTGATTTTTTTTTTATGAGGAAGGTAGAAGAGAAAGACACGGGTCTAGGGTCGAGTTTATTCCTGACCGGTTTCGCTTATAGCTTCTTCAAAGAAGAAGCTATGTGCAAAACCGGTCAGGAATAAACTCGGCCCTAGACACGTGTCTTTCTCTTCCACCTTCCTCAAACCTGTCACAATGTCTCAACATCTATTGATTTGTTTGAGGTGTCAATATGTATGTCTATATTCGAGAGTGTACCCTACCTCCTGAGTCAGTCTCCTCTCTTCCTATACCTCTTCCTCACTCTTTCTCCCTCTCTCTCTCTCTCTCTCCCTTTTCCTCTTCCTTCTTCTTAAACTGAGTGAGAATCTAACTCACAGATACCTGTCTCTATCACAAAATCTATCTTAAGCAGTGTTTCTTTCACTTCTGTCTTCAGCGGTCTCATCTCTCTGTCTCCAATTTGATCTATATCATATATATTTTCTGTCTCCCAGTGTCCCATTTGGTCTTTTGTAGAAAACGACTCGCCACTTGCTGACACTGCATTTGGCATTTTGCATTTTTACAGGTTCCTCGTAAGAAAATAAAAGAAAAAATGGAGTCCGCTCCAAGTTTGTTTCTATTTCTTATTTGATTGGCTACCTGCAGAAGTTAAACAAAATGAAGATCGAAAAGTTAGATGGAACAGGTGGAGGAATAAAACTGTGGAGGAATCAAAGTTAGTTGTTTGACAGCTCAGGTAGCAGATATTCGGAAAGAGAGAACTGAAGTTGTCAAGCAGAGTAAGAAATCTAGAAATGGGTATACTGGATAAAGGAGGTAAAATTGGAAACAATTGTAGCTTAACACTACAAAGTGTCTTTGGAACATGTGAGTTTGGTTTAGGCTGAATGGCTTGCTGCAGAACCGCAGTACCCCATAAGGGATAATACAGCTTTAGCAGCTCACCACAGAGGATCAATCCGACATGATTACACAGAAAAAAGGATTGCAAAGCAAATACTGTGTGATTAAATACTATGCCTTCTTTTCTAAGGAAAAGCTGTTCTCTATATACAATACGTTCATTCAACCGAGCCTGGAGATCTGTTACTATACATTGGATTAAACCTCCTGTGGCGTTATTTGGCCATCTGAGGCTTCATTTTAGCTTAAGAAAATCTTCTGTATTTGACCAGAGGAAAATACTAAACTAACCACTTAAATTGAAAGGGCTAATTACTAATGACAGTTCCATTTTGGCTACTTACTATTTAATTACTATTCCGTTTCTCTCACTCATTCGCAAGGTTGAATCTCTTTTCCTGTTCCACAGGTCTTCCACAGATTACTCTTCATATATAATTCATCATGGAACTCCCGAGCTTCGACAAAGATATTAATACTTAGCTACCTTGCATAGCGGGTAAAATATAAAATCTTTAGTTGAATGAAAATAAAGAGTTCTTTGCCGTGGGCTGCAAGAAGTGAATGCTGCTTTCCCATTGGCCATTCTATTGGAAACCCAGAAGTGCTGGATGAAATTTTCACAAGCAGTTTAGCTCGGAAAGATCAGAAGCGAGCTGGGATGTCAAGGTAGAATCTAAGCCCACAGGTGCACTGATGCACTGATGTGACACACTTTTACTTTGAATACAGTTGATTGAGGAATGGGCGGAAATGAAATTTACTTATAGGCGTGATTAATATTGTAAATTAAGACGACAATCTATTCACAAAGAATAGTCATCATACAAGTGTGATAGATAATACGCTTTATCTATTATCAATATTTTTTTGTTATAAACCCATTATAAATATACTGAACATAAGTGATTATTCTTTTTTACAGCAAATCATGAAAATTAAGGTGAAATGAAACTCGAACCGATTAGGAAACGAGGACATATGGCTTTCTCAATTTGTAGTAGCGGGAAGTAAATGGTATACGAGAGAAGATGGTATAATTAGAGGACAGAGGCACAAGAAGACTAAAGGCGAGGCTTAGACTAATGAAATAAGGTCATTACATGGGAACATACGTGCTATGTTACAGATAATTGTAGAGTATGGTCTCCATTGAGAATGTGTGGCTTGGGTAAGTCAGACTGTGCGCATCTTGTATAAAGCGGAGTGTTAATGAAAATTGCATTGTAGAGTGAGGCTAAGGAACACATCAGAACGTTCGAACAAATCTGGTGTTATAAATCAACTTCTTGCAAATGCAGAAGGTGTGAATAGTAAGATCCAGCTTCTATTGTCTTCTTAGTTTGTGCTCAGCCTTAATATTCCACTGCAGAACTGAGGGAAGATACAGCCTCTGTACCTCACCATGGTGGCTTAATCCTGCTTGGTAAGGTTGTATATATGGTGAGAAATGCATGTAAAATTTTTGGTATCATGGAATGGTCGTGGTCCAGAATGATGTCTGGAATCCAGTGTAATCAGCTGGACCATACTGATTAATGCACATATATACGACGCTGATCTACTACATCTCAGGCGTCCACCTTTGTAACCAGGGACTGGAGAGCCATGGAAGTACTTTTTTTTTTTTTTTTTTTTTTTAAAGAAAGAAAGAAACTAATCTCACTAAATTTTAGTTGAACTCTAGAAACAATTTTCTCGACATAGGAATTATTTTTGGGTATTAACTGTTTCCACAAGATTGGTTGCAAGGAGCAAAACGTGATGCTTCTCCTGATGATGAAAATAGTAAGTTACAAGTTGCAAAGACAAACGTAAATAAAGTTTCGTTGTTCTTTCCGACAATACTAAAAACAACCAACTAAGTTGTAATTATGCAAAGACCAGATATATTGTGCGAAATAATCATAGTTAAATGATAACAGTGGATAACTATCATTAAATTGGTGCTCATGCGGATAGTAATTAAATATGTTAATCATCTTAGTTAGATAAGACTAACTAGTTAATGATCAGATGACTCTAGAAAGATTGGACTAATGTAATCAAATCAGAAATGGGTGCAAGATTTGAAAATGAGGGAGAGGAGGAGGGAGAGGGAGAGGGAGAGGGAGAGGGAAAAGGAGAGATAGATAGATAGATAGATAGATAGATAGATAGATAGATAGATAGAGAGAGAGAGAGAGAGAGAGAGAGAGAGAGAGAGAGAGAGAGAGAGAGAGAGAGAGAGAGAGAGAGAGAGAGAGAGAGAGAGAGAGAGAGAGAGAGAGAGAGAGAGAGAGAGAGAGGAGAGAGAGAGAGAGAGAGAGAGAGAGAGAGAGAGAGAGAGAGAGAGAGAGAGAGAGAGAGAGAGAGAGAGAGAGAGAGAGAGAGAGAGAGAGAGAGAGAGAGAGAGAGAGAGAGAGAGAGAGAGAGAGAGAGAGAGAGAGAAAGAGAAAGAGAAAGAGAGGGAGAGAGAGAAAGAGAGGGAGAGAGAGAAAGAGAGGGAGAGAGAGAGGGAGAAAGAGAGGGAGGAAGAAAGAGGGGGAGAAGGAGAGGGAGAAAGAGAGGGAGAAAGAGAAGTAGAGAAAGAGGGAGGGAGAAAGAGAGAGAGAGAGAGAGGGAGAAAGAGAAGGAGAGAAAAAGGGAGAGAGGGAGAGAGGGAGGGAGGGAGGAAGGGAGGGAAAGAGAGAGGAAGAGAGAGAGAGAGAGGGAAAGGAAGGAAGGAGGGAGGGAGGGAGGGAGAGAAGGAGAGAGGGAGGAAGGGAGAGAGAGAGGGAGGTGAGAGAGGGAGGGAGAGAGAGAGAAAGGAAGGGAGAGAGAAGGAGGGAGAGAGAGGGAGAGTTAGAGTGGGAGGGAGAAAGAGAGAGAGGGAGGGAGAGAGAGAGAGTGAGAGAGAGAAGGAGGAAGGGAGAAAGGGAGAGACAGGAAGAGGGAGAGGAAGAGGGAGAGGAAGAGGAAGAGGGAGAGGAAGAGGGAAAAGGAGAGGGAGAGGGAGAGGTAGAGGAAAAGGAAGAGAGAGAGGAAAAGGAAGAATATATTTTGGCGATGCAAAAATAATATTCAAATCAAA
>NC_134796.1:14336720-14346720 GCF_046742065.1 Oratosquilla oratoria | reverse complement strand
TATAGGTACGCTTATGTATATTTGTGCAGTGTAGTGATGAATAACCAATATATGTTAAGGCAAAGAAAAGATGAAATAAACAAACAAATCAATTGAGACAAAAGCCTCGAATGCTCACTAGTTTTTGGATGCAATATAGTTAAGCTATCGGAGTAGTGGAACTATTTGTTTTGCCTGCAGAGAGAATCGATGATCGGACAAAGCTTTGATCGTCCGTAATGATCCGAAAGATAAAGAAGTGACATGTCTACAATAAATACAAACACTGAAAAGTGCTATCGGCGTAAACATTTTCAGTACTAACAACACCTAATTTATAATGAGAACTTTACAAGCAAAGAGACCCCAGCAGGAGTTACAAGCGAACAGAGTCACAACAAAAACAAACTTGAAAGTGAGGGGTCTTGTGCTTGCCTGGGACAAAATCTGACAACATAAACATGAAACAGAAAGGGGACAGCCTAGTATGATCAAGTCAATAATATTCACTCAGTCGCTCTTATAAACACCCAACTCGCATCCACCTATCCAAAGACACAGACACACACATAGACACGCTTACCCCACCCCCCACACACGCTTACGCTTACGCGTGTGTATGCGTGTGTGTATATGCGTGTGCGTATGCGGGCGCGTTCGTTTGTGCATGAGCGTGCGTATGTATGCATGAGCGTACATAAACGCACGCTCATATTCACACACACGTGGACGCTCATGCTCACGCACACACGCGCACGCTCACGCGCGCACACTTACACTCAGAGGGTCACGTACAAACATATAGAAATACATGTGCACGCAAACTCACATCTATAAACACAGGTGGCGCGTATGACCCCGTATGACCATCCACTCTAAAACGGACCCTAGATGTTGCTGGTACAGTTGTTCAATTTGAACACGACATTTGTTTACATCGGGCGCAATTCCTCGGGTCCAAAAGGAATGAACACATGGATCTGCTGCTGGCAGTTGACACAACCAGAAACCGACTTTCCTTTCGAACGATACCAAATCCGTGGTTGCACAATTTCTCCCCATGTGTAGGATTTGCAGCTGTGGCTTTCTGTTGCTTCCTTTCTCTCCTTTTATTTTCTTTCTCTCTCTCTCAATCTCCCCTCCCCCATCTTATTACCTCATTTTCCTTTCCTACCTCTCTCCTTCCATTCCTACCCCTGTCATTTTCTACCTACCCACCCCCCACCTCTCTCTCACTCACTCTCTCTCTCTCTCTCTCTCTCTCTCTCTCTCTCTCTCTCTCTCTCTCTATATATATATATATATATATATGTACATATATATATGTATATATGTACAGTATAAATATATATATATATATGTACATATGTATATATATATATATATATATATATATATATATATATATATATATAGATATATATATATACATATATACCTTACCTTATCTTACCTTACCGTCGTGCCATATCATCTTGGACTTCGGCAACCATGGAGCGCCACCGTTCACGGTCCCTAGTTACTTGTAACATCTGTGTTGGTTTGAGTTGTTTTCCCGTTGTCCTCATCAGCCCGCTCATATACTCGTACTTCTCCCTCTGCTCTCCCCTTGCTCTCCTTCCCTCCACCATTCCCGTCATCACCACCTCTTCCAACCCTTCCCTCCTCATTATATGTCCTAAGAATCGCAACTGTCTTTTCCTTATTGTTGTCATCAATTCCCTATCTGTCTCCATTTCTCTCAATACTTCTTCAGTATATATATACATATATATACATATATATATATATATATATATATATGTATATATATATATATATATATATATATGTATATATATATATATATATATATATATATATATATATATATATATATATATATATATATATATCTTTCCCCCTCCATATTTTTTTCCTTTTCTCTACCGTCTGTCCTAAGCGTTTAACAAGACCTCATAAGACAGACCGGCTAAATCACAAAAAATCCTGTCTTCCCATCACGAGTACATCTACAGCTCATCCGCATTCCCGATGAACTCAGACCAAACGACTTTGCTGCTCACACTCCAGTTTCACAAGAACAGAAGAACACACGAATGGAAGAGACTATAAGAGACCATAAAGCCTACACTAGGCAGTTCCATGTCATTTACCACCTATCATCCGTATCTATAAAGTTATCTAATCTCCTTTTAAAACAGTCAATTGTTTCAGTACATGGTTACTAAGTCTATTTTATTTGTTAACCACTCTGTTCAACCAGTCCTTGCCTATTTCCTTCTTAAACCTAAATTCGTCCAATTTTAATCCATTACTACAAGACCTGCCCTGCTGTCTTAATATGATGACCTTGTCTGCATCACCCTTGCTATTTATTCATTGGTTTCCATAATAACTTACATTTGACGATGAGGCGGACGGCGTTGGACTTGCCTATTTCCTTCTTAAACCTAAATTCGTCCAATTTTAATTCATTACTACAAGACCTGCCCTGCTGTCTTAATATGATGACCTTGTCTGCATCACCCTTGCTATTTATTCATTGGTTTCCATAATAACTTACATTTGACGTTGAGGCGGACGGCGTTGGACTTGCCTATTTCCTTCTTAAACCTAAATTCGTCCAATTTTAATCCATTACTACAAGACCTGCCCTGCTGTCTTAATATGATGACCTTGTCTGTATCACCCTTGCTATTTATTCATTGGTTTCCATAATAACTTACATTTGACGTTGAGGCGGACGGCGTTGGACTTGCCCGTGCCCTCGATGTTGTGAGCCTGGCACGTGTAGAAGCCGGACGAGGCCCGACCCACGCCTTGGAGCACCAGACTCAGGTTGCTCTGGATCACGCCAGCACTGACGTTGTGGATCAGCTCAATGCCCTAGAAACAGGAGATAGAAAGAGGAATTATAATTTAGTCTTCATCTTCGTCTCCTTAATATATATTTTTTTATTCTTCTCTGTACATACATACATACATATACCAAGGCTTTTTCCCCCTTACAAGGGGGGTAGCCAAAAAGAAAAAAGGCATAAAATCATTCCCACCCATTCCATCCCTGAATACACTCCACACCCCTCCACCCTCCCTCTTATCTTAGCACCTCCTGAATCTTCTCTGTATTAGAAGTAAATTTGACAGCTGCTCTTGTGAGTTAAGCTATGAGGGTACACTGCAGAACCACCGTCCTATCCTCTACCGGATGGTGTAGCCGGTGGTTTAGTTTGACTTCGGGAAGTTGCATGTGTCGTGCAAAATGTATGTGCAGTTATACGACTATCTTTGTTTTATTTATTCATTTACTTTATGCATTTGTTTTTTATTCTTTCATTTGTTCATTTAACTGTTTTTGCTCTTGTTTTTATCTCAATTTGTTGCTTATGTGTCAAACCTTGAGAACCAATTACGGTTTATTCATTTACTTTATGTATTTGTTTTTTTATTCTTTCATTTGTTCATTTAACTGTTTTTGCTCTTGTTTTTATCTCAATTTGTTGCTTATGTGTCAAACCTTGAGAACCAATTACGGTTTATTCATTTACTTTATGTATTTGTTTTT
Source organism: Oratosquilla oratoria (assembly GCF_046742065.1). Taxonomy (NCBI): domain Eukaryota; kingdom Metazoa; phylum Arthropoda; class Malacostraca; order Stomatopoda; family Squillidae; genus Oratosquilla; species Oratosquilla oratoria. The sequence goes on along the minus strand of NC_134796.1, from coordinate 14,343,173 downwards.
TATTCTTTCATTTGTTCATTTAACTGTTTTTGCTCTTGTTTTTATCTCAATTTGTTGCTTATGTGTCAAACCTTGAGAACCAATTACGGAAATCTCAAAACTAGTTTTTCGTCGCGTGAGTACAAAAAGGACTCTGGTGCCAACCTAGGTACGATTAAATACTATCAAAATTCGTCTATCATACATGGGTAGTGTGGGTTGGAGCTGATATTACATGTTTAGGTGAAGCAAATACGATCACATGGTGTGCGGAAAAAGATGCTATGGTCGTGGGCTGAATGGGGTGATGCCGATGTACTGTCGCTAATTTGGGGCAAACTGCTTTTGATTGAATTATCATGGGAAGTACAGTGGTGTTTGGGTGCGTGTGCATATGCGTGTGCATGTGAGTGATGACACAAACAACACGCACACGCACGCACACACACACAAACACACACACACACACACACACACACACACACACACACACACACACACACACACACACACACACACACACACACACACACACACACACACACACACACACACACACACACACACACACACACACACACACACACACACACACACACACACACACACACACACACACACACACACACACACACACACACACACACACACACACATATATATACATTATACATATATACATACATACAGTATGTAATATATATATATATATATATATATATGTATATATATATATGTATATATTCAAGAGGTGAAATTGATCAATGAAGACTAATGAAGTATAATGAATGGAAGAAAGTACAATATATATCAAGTGTATGCACCACAACAGGGATGTCCTGAAGAAGAAAATAAAATTTCCTAGATCATCTGGAGGAAGAATATGAGATTCTAGATGACGATATAGGACTTTTGATTGGTGATTTTAATGCTAGAGTTGGAAAGGAAAGAGAAGGAATAGAAAATATAATAGGGACATTTGGAGATGAGACAAGAAACTCAGAAGGAGAAAAACTGATAGACTACTGTATGAGAAACGGTTTGAAAATAATGAATGACTTTTATCAACATAAAGAGGAACATAAATTCACTAGATATAGATGGAATCTAAATACAGAACAATTTGATAAAGATAAATTATTGATTATATAATATGTTCAGACAGAAGAATTTTTACCGATATGAAGGTAAAACCAGGAGTGAGTTTAGATTCAGACCACAGGTTACTAGTGGCTGATCTTAAGATCGGTAAGGTAAAACCACGGTAATGTAGAAGAAGAAAAGTAATAAAAAAAATTGCAAGAGGAAAATAAAAAGAATGCTTATAAAAGTAAATTTATATAAAAATTGGAGAAGCAAAATGATGAGGAAAAAGAAACAGGTTACTAGTGTCTGATCTTAAGATCGGTAAGGTAAAACCATGGCAATATAGAAAAAGAGAAAAAGAAAAGTAATAAAAAAAATTGCAAGAGGAAAATAAAAAGAATGCTTATAAAAGTAAACTTATACAAAATTGGAGAAGCAAAATGATGAGGAAAAAGAAACAATCAGTGAGGTAGCGGAAGAAACTTTAGTAGTAGAATGGATTGGAGGACATAGGAAAGGAAACACACCTTTGTGGAATGAGGAGGTCAAACAGACAGTAAAGAACAAAACTTTAAAATTAAGGAAGTGGCTAGGAAGACGAACACCTGAAAGTCGAGCCAAGACCGAGAGAGATTGACAGGATTTGCAGAAAGAAAAAAGTTATTATATAGTATAGCAAAGTCATATAGGAAAAGCAAGGCAAAACAATATAACATCAAAGACCTAGAGGGGAATGTTCTTACAGATCAGGATGAGATTGACAACAGATGGACAGAATACTTCTAAGAGCTCCTAAATGCAGGAAATGAGGAACAATGGCAAGAGATGGAGGAAGATTTAAATGGAGAACATGATGAAATCACAGAAAAATAATTTTAATGGGCATTGAAAGAAATGAAGAATTCCAAAACACCAGGAGTAGATAAATATCAATAAAGGAAGAAGGAAATGTAGTACAGCAAAATATATTGAAGCTCATAAATAAGATCTATAGAGAAGGAACAATACCAGAGGAGTGGGGTAAAACCCTAATAGTCCCAATTTTCAAAGATAAAGGTGATGCTGGAAATTGTAACAGCTATGGAGGGGTTTCCCTCATACCCCATATCACAAAGCTATATGAGAGAATAATTGAGAGAAGACTAAGAGATCTAGTAGAACCAATTTTACGAGATGAGCAGCATGGTTACAGAAGTAATAGATCAGTAACGGACTTAACTTAACTTTTGGACTAAGGATGGTGATAGAGAAGGCATGGGAGTATAACCAAAGCCTGTACATCATTTTTATTGATCTACAGAAGGCTTTTGATTCAATTCCTCGCGAAAATGTATGGAAATGCATGGAGGAGAGGTATGTTGTCAAGGGACATCTAAAGAAAGCTATAAAAATTTTTTATTACCCCTGTGTATACAGTGTTAGAACATCAAAGAGGTAAAAAAAGTGGTTCCCTGTAGAAACAGGGGTTAAACAAGGACGTGTGTTATCCCCTCTACTCTTTATAGTATATATAGAAACTGTAATAGAGGATCTTAAAGAAGGTAAAGAAGAAAACTATAAGAACAGAATAATGGCTTATGCAGATGATATAGCTGAATGAAGCATAGATAGGGAAGAGATCGAAGAAGACTTAAAAAGGTGGAATGAGTGCTTTATAAGGAAAGGCATTAAAATGAATGTAGAAAAGACAAAGATACTGACCGTTAGCAGAAGAGAAAAACATTAGTTCAGCATCACCATAGGAAATAAGATGGTAAAAATACAAACATCTTCAAATATCTTGGAAGTGTAGGTACTAAGGAGGGTGGAATTAAGAGGGATATTTCAGAAAGAATAAATAAATTTAGTGCAAATGTTGGAGCTCTCTGACCAACAATAAAGGTTCAACATGTACCTTTAGAAGTGAAAAGGATTATTTTCAATACTGTCTTGACACCTACACTAATATATGGTTCAGAAAGTTGGGTAATGACAAACGTAGACATGAGCAGGATTCAGGCAGTGGAAATGAGACCATTGATAGCCATAGTTGGAAAGACGAGGAGAGATAAAGTAATAAACGAAGATATAATGAAAAACATTGGCGTCTGTTCCATTCTATGCGAAATAGACGCTGCCCAGTTAAGATGGTTAGGACATTTAGAAAGAATGGAGGAAGAAAGAACTGCAAGGGGATGCTGGGAGTGGATGCCGGACGGAAGAAGGCCAAGAGAGAGACCGAGAAAGAGATGGAAAGAAAACGGTGAAGAAACCTTCAGCATACATGACTTGAGACCAACATCGAAGGGAGGAAGGGGCCTTCCATAATAGAGCCATAAGGAGAAACATAGTATATATAAATGATATAGACCATGGACTAAAATCTACTTTTTTCAAATTTGCTGATGATACAAAAATGTGTGGAATGGCAAATAATCACTTAAATCAATTAGATATTCAAGAATATTTAGATAAATTACAACAATGGTCTGAAAAGTGGCTAATGAAATTTAACACAAGTAAAAATTACAGTAAGTACGATTACAAGTTATTTGGAAATTTGGTAACAAAAGTGAATAGTGAAAAAGATCTCGGCGTAATTATCAATAACGATCTCAAGTCATCCAAGCAGTGCATTTCAGCCTCTGAGAAAGCAAATAAGATTCTTGGACTGATTACGCGATCTTTTGACTTCAAAAATCCATCACTCATTAACAAGCTATATAAATCGTTAGTTCGTCCACATTTGGACTACGCTGTTTCCGTACGGTCACCGAATCTCATTAAAGACATTGACAGACTGGAAAAAATACAACGGCGAGTCACAAAACTGATTCCAAATAAAAAAAATAAATCATACGAAAATCGACTAAAACATATGAATCTGTTTTCCCTAAAAAAGCGTAGACTCAGAGGTGACTTGATACAGGTCTTTAAGATTCTAAAGGGAGTTGACAACATCGAAAGTGACAAAATTTTTACATTGAATGAGAATCAGACAAGAAACAATGGTCTCAAACTGTTCGGAAATAGATTCAATTTGGAAGTGGGTAGAAACAACTTCGCCAACCATGTAGTTAATGAATGGAATAAACTTCCTGCAGAGGCAGTGCAATGTAGTTCAGTTCAAAGCTTTAAGAATCATTTAGATAAACACCTAAGCAAGATGCTGTAATGATTATCATTTATCTTATATTATTTGTTTTTGTTCTGTTATTTGTCTGTTTGATTCTCATTTATTATTAGTTATATGTCAATTTATTATTATTTTCTATTTACCTATTTGTTTATTATTTAACTATACCTATGCATTTATTTATGTATTCTATTTGTTATCTACATTATTATAGTTTTTATTAACTCATTTATTAATATTTTTCGCATCCGACCTAGATATCGACCAAAAGGTCTCCTGTCGGCATGCTCCGCCTTTGTAATCCTTTGTAACATGCTGGGATCACTGAGAGGTATAACACCTACTACTGGGAGCTGAAGTAAGAAGAAATATATATATATATATATATATATATATATATATATATATATATATATACACATATACATATAGATACACACACACACACACTAGGTAAAACTAGGTAAATAAATACACACACATATAAATATACATATACAGTACATATACATATACATATACATATACATATACATATACATATACACATACATATACATATACATATACATATACATATATATTTGAATAATTCGCTAGTGGACAGCGACATCAATCATACAATCCATGACCGTCGCGCAGAGGATTCGAACCACCGCCTATAGACTCAAGAGAGTCCACAGCACACGCCTTTAACCACTCGACCACAGACGAGTGGTTAAAAGCGTGTGCTGTGGACTCTCTTGAGTCTATAGGCGGTGGTTCGAATCCTCTGCGCGACGGTCATGGATTGTATGATATACATATACATATACACAAAGGGTATACACATAGCACATACCGCGGGATTAAGAATTAGAGACATAGTGAGTAAGAATGAGAACAAGAATATCATAAATCAGAACAGCATTGTATACAAAATTCCATGCGGAGGATGTCCGGCCACGTACTACGGAAAGTCATCGCGTGGCATCGAAAAAAGAGTGTACGAACACAAGAGTGATCTACGCCACCACAGAACTTGTAACCCCTTGGTGGTGCACGTAGATACACACGGACATCTCCCGAACTGGAATAACGTCGAGGTTCTCCACCAAGGACTGGGAAACAGATTAAGAAAAACCATAGAAGCAGCACACATCACAACAAGCCAAGTCACCAATCACCGGGAAGGACATGTTAGCGTAGCGCGACCCGTAGTGAGAATGACCCAAGCCGCTCTAGCTCGGAAGAGATCGCGAACCACTAGCCAATCAGCGGGCTCCATTCCAAGACAGCCGGCAAGATGAGCCAATACTGGGATATATATTGTTCACAAAATCTGATAGTCTGTAGTCTCTCTGAGGAAGACATCCGTCGAAATGTTAGAGAATATTCACTCCTGCATTATCCTGCTTCCCCTTGCCACCTTTCACTCATCTGTCTCCAATTCATACTACGTCATATATATATATATATATATATATATATATATATATATATTATATGTATACATACATATATATACATATAGTGTGTTGAAATAAGTTCAGTATCGCTCCGCTGCGAGTCGTTACTCGAACTCTCGTGGACGGGGAGTTCAGAGTGTGTGCGCGTGTAAAGTCAGAGCATTACCCATAGATCGGTCATATATGAGCTCTGAGCTCTTTCCCGGGAGGGAAAAAGCTGTCGATCACGAGTCTAGCACGTAATTCAAGACTATGGTGATTCACACACATATGTACACACACACACACTATATATATATATATATATATATGTATATATATATATATATATATATATATATATATCAGCATAAGACTCGAACCTACCACTCTGAGGTCAAGAGGCTACCGAGACGGTGCCTTAAACCGCTCGGCTACTGGAGGTACAAAACTTTCTAAACTCATAACGCTACTGGTTCCCGAGATTAGCAAAGATTGCTACCTGCGACCCCATTTTCTTTTTCAGCAGAGATCCTACCTCAACTCGTAGCCTTTGGATGTGTTGTAATTTGGTAACTGTTATAATAAAACAGTTCCCAAATTACAACACATCGAAAGGTCAATGGTCACCAGATGACATTACTAGTTTGGCAGTAAATAAATTCATCTCCAGAGGACGAAACGTCCTACCCCACTCAGGGCATGTGATTTGAGGCTTACCTAGTTCCCCTTTTGTAGCTTTCTTCTCTGTATATATGTTCTTGTCTATGTACCCAATATAAGTAACTGCTGAAGAGAACCACAGCTAGTGGTCGAAATATAATGTTTACTCTATATCTCAGCTTA
>NC_134796.1:14326720-14334220 GCF_046742065.1 Oratosquilla oratoria | reverse complement strand
TGTATTGTATTGTATTGTATTGTATTGTATTGTATTGTATTGTATTGTATTGTATTAGGTGTGAATGTACAATTAGACCAAACATCCCTCTGGATGTGTATGAATAAGCTCGACCCTGGGAAGGCTCGTATATGTTGACTCCCTGAATTTGGACTTGTTTGTTGTGAAAACGCCGACTTGATATGGTTTATGTTAGCTTTCAAAATATGTAGGTCATCCTCAAACAAAACCAGATGTCTTCCATTGTCAAAGATAAACTTTAGTTGCGAAGTGTATGCTAAATAATTCCTCAACATTATTTGATTAATATACATCAATTATTAATTTAGGTGTAAGTCAACCTGCACATTACGTCACCATGACGTTATATTTTCTTAAGATATGTACTTGAAATTTTGGGCAAATGTGTAGCATGATATTGTTTATATATTTTTACACAGGGCCGGGGATTTATGTCCAAAAAGTTTTGTTGACCCTCCCCCGAATAATTTGATAATATATATAAATATTAGATGCTGTTAAATATATGGATTTTTTAATGAAAAAATGTGTCAAAACATCCAAGGTGTAGAGGTATATATCAAATGCTCAGTAGGGATGACTGAAATTATACATACATATACCAAAGGCTTTTTCCCCCTTACACGGGGGGGGGGGGGTAGCCTGAAATTATAGGGGGGAAATATAAAGATACATTTTTGTAAATTTTACAGGCAGTAAACGTCCAGCTATACATAAAGATTCTGGAGCAGATATGTGCATGTGTGCAATCAGAAGCATGTTCACTGAAAAAGAATCTAGTTTTGCTTTTATCTGACGAGATATTGTTTTGTCAATTGGATGGAACAACATCGTTGTCATGGCTTCATCAGATGTTAATCTTCAGTCCAGGAATAACCCCAATGTGTTACAAAAGAATGATAAAAGTGAAGGTTTATTAACTTTATACAGAGTAAGTTTAGGACACAAGTCTGAGGAATCAGGTATCATTATGCATTGGCATGTCGGGCAGATTGTCACAGTTAACGCGCAGTTAACATAAGATGTGAACATCTCGTTCCTGAACGGTCAGAGGAAGAGGAGGAGTGTAGAGGAGGAGGGAGGAGACGGGAGAGGGAGGAGAGCAGACGGAGGTAGAGGATGAAAAGAAAGAACTTGGGAGAAGAGATGTAAAAAAAAAAATAGATAAATAAATAAATAAATAACGTAAGGGTACAGAGTGGGGAAAGAATGGATGGGCATCCCCACCCACCCAAACACCGCCGACACCACGACCACCCAAAAAAAAAATAATAATAATAATAATAATGATAATAATAATAATAATAATAAAAATAAATAAATAAATAAACAACTAAACAAATAACTAAATATATGAATAAATCAAAGAACAGTTATATACACAAACAAACAAACGAATGATTAATTGAGAGGCACACTGGAAATCCTTAACGCCCCATCTCCTTTCGAGCAGATCCTCGTTATGAACCAAAACCACTCTTGCGGGGATTTCCCCCCATTGTGTTGCTTTGCAGCTGAATTGGGGAAAAGATATATGGTAAAGATGAAGTAAGAGGGCAAGGGAGGAAAAAAAAAACATAATTGGGGACGAAGGTGCAAAGAATTAGGGAGAATGAACAGAACCGGTAAGGAAAATTTAAACAAGAGGAATCTAGAATAGATGGAGCATTGAAGAGTAGGGGTGGAAAAATACAGTACGCAAGTGAATGAGAAAGAGAAAGAACTGAGAATGAGTAAGGTAAATGAAAATTAAGCAGTATATAGAAGTAGGGTGATAGGTGTACAGAGGAGAATGTAAGGGAAGGTAAATGGAGGGAAGGAAATTATAGGGAGAAGGATACGGTGTGGATAGAAGGGAGAGGAGGTTGATACAAGAATGATAAATGAACTTGGAAGGAAAGGAAGGAAGGAAATAGATAGGTAGGGAGGAGGGTAGGGAAGGGAAGCAGGAAGGTAGGGAAGAGAGGGGAGGAAGGTAGGAAAGGAAGGGAGGAAGGAAAGTGGGGAAGGGAGGGAGGAAAGTGGGGAAGGGAGGAAGGAAAGTGGGGAAGGGAGGAAAGTCGGAAGGGAGGGAGGAAAGTGGGGAAGGGAGGAAGGAAAGTGGGGGATGAAGAAAGGAAAATAGGGAAGAGAGGAAAGTAGGGAAGGGAGGGAGCAAAGTAGGGAAGGGAGGAAAGTAGGGAGGTGAGAGAGGAAAGTAGGGAAGGGAGGGAGTAAAGGCGGGAAGGGAGGAAAGTCGGAAGGGAGAGAAGAAAGTAGGGAGGGAAAGTGGGGAATGAAGAAAGGAAAATAGGAAAGGGAGGAAAGTAGAGAAGGGAGGGAGCAAAGTAAGGAAGGGAGGAAAGTAGGGAAGTGAGAGAGGAAAGTAGGGAAGGAAGGAAGCAAAGTAAGGAAGGGAAGAAAGTAGGGAAGTGAGATAGGAAAGTAGGGAAGGGAGGGAGCAAAGTAAGGAAGGGAGGAAAGTAGGGAAGGGAGGGAGGAAAGTAGAGGTGGGAGGGCAGACAAAAGGAATAAATAGAGAGAAGGAAGCTTGGGCAGAACTAAGAAAGGCCGACGGAGGAAGATAAAAGATCGAAGAGAAATAGGTGGTCAGAAATGTGGCTAAGGTGGATCTGTACAGCTAAAGTCACAAGATTGACACTAATCTTAAGTTATTATTATTTTTTGTTTTCAAGCGATTAATGGTGCCTGTATCCTTGGGGGAAAATATTGTCTCGGAAAGGTTGAGACATTGAGCTGGTGAAGGAGAGGTTTAAGGATGGTAACAGAATCAAGGCATAGTAGAACGTAAAAATGGTTAACTTTTTATATATCCATTTATATATTTATTTAGTTATTTACCTATGTCAATCAAATAAAATCAGCCATTCTGAGTCCACTGCTGAACGAAGGCCTCTTTCATGGCCTTCTATGATTCACACGACCACGTCAATCTCTGCCACGTCACTCCTGTAAACTTCTCTATCTCGTCTCTCCACCTTCTGTCTGGTTTCTCTCTTCCACGCTTTCCATCTCGCGGCGTCCACTCAGTAACACACTTGCTCCATCGTTCATCACTCTTTCGCACCAACTTACTTGCCCAATACCACTAACTCTCTTTCACCACCTCCAAAATATCTTTCACTCTAGTCTGCTCTCTCACCAAACTTGCTCTCTTACGGTCTCTCAGTGTTATTCTCATCAATGATCTCTCCATTCTCCTCTGTGCAGTCCTTAGCTATGTTTCCATCGCATTCATCAGTTTCCACGCCTCACACCCGTAGGTTATTGCTGGCAGAATGCATTGATTGTAAACTTCACGTTTCAGACATTGAGGTAGAGAGCCTCTCAGGATTTTATTACATTTATCAAAGGTTTTCTAATCAATTGTAATATGTCTTTTAATTTGATTATCATGATCTTTAGTCACTTTCACCATCTGGCCTGAATAATTATACTCTTCGACTTCTTCAAGACTCACCATCAATTATAATCTCTTTACTAACTTTCGTGTTGAACATTACTTTGGTTTTACTCTTATTCATTTTTAAACCTACTTTGAGACTTTCCTTGTTTAGATCGCTCAGCATATCTTGCAAGCCTTCTGCTCTTTCTGAAATAAGAATAATGTCATCCACAAATCTTAGGTGGTTCAAATGTCCACCATTAATCTTCAAACCATTCTTTTCCCAACTCAACCTTCTGAAAATCTCTTCCAAGCAAGCTATAAATAACTTGGGCGAAATTGTATCGCCTTGCCGTACTTCTTTCTCGATCTTGATCTTTTCTGTGTCTTTATGTAGTCGAATTACAGTGGTACTTTTCGCATAAATATTTTCTAGAACCATTACAATCTGTTCGTTTGTACCCTATTTACGTAGCGAGTTAAGTGTTGCTATTTGTTCTACTGAAAAAGGCCAAACAAAGAAATATATTGTATTCTGTGGTTTTCTCGACTAGATGGTTCATCGCCTGCAAATGACCTAGAGTCGAATATCCGCTTCTAAAATCTCCCTGTTCTCTTGGCTGGTTTTCATCTAAAACTTGACTTAGTCTATTTGTTAGGATCTTGGAGAATACTTTATATACATTTGATAGCAGGCTAATCGGTCGGTAGTTACTAAGGTCTTTCTGGTCTCCTTTTTTATGAATCAAAATCACTATAGCATTACACCAGGATTCAACATGGCTTTCTTGACCTAAGCACTGGGTGTACAACTGAGCCAACTTAATATGAACTTCTTTCCCTGCGTCTTTCAAAAGATCGATCGATATATAATTTTTCCCAGGTGCTTTTCCCCGTTTCATATTTTTCAGAGCAAATTCTACTTCTTCCTTTGTAGTCTCCGATACATTACTAATGTCTACAGATGAATTTGCTAAATCAACTACGGTCTTTGAAGAGTAAAGTTCTTGGTAAAATTCATCTACTTTTTTGCTGTTCTATCTCTGCATTTAATGATCTCTCTATTTCTTTCTTTCAAACATACAATTTGCTGCCTTTCTAAATCATGTCTTCACTCGGTCTCTCTACTACTTTTACCTTTCCAAATAATTTCCTCTATTTCATCTATGTTTCTATATATTTTCTCTGATCTCTGCCTTTTGTTGATCAATTTGTTTAGTGCTACTCTATTTTGTCTCTCCTGCTTTTAATCTGCATGGTCCTTCTTCTCTTAACTAGATAATTTACAGCTTTGAAGTATTTGTTCTCTCTAATACTTTTTGTACTTCCTACTTTCTTTGCCGATTCCCTAATGATATTCACTAATTTCGAATTCATATCGTCTATGGTCTCCTTGTTACTTCTTAGAAATGTGAATCTATTTTTAATTTCTAACTGAATTTTCTTATTATTATCCTTAACCTTCGCACGGCTTATTTTCTTTTTTTTTAAACAAGTTTATTTCTCTTGGCTCTGAAATTGAATCTAGCTGTGTAACCTAGTATTCTATGGTCACTACCTATGTTGACTTTATGACCGTAACATTGCTAACGTTCTTGCTCTCGTCTCCTATTATGAAGTCTACTTCGTTCTTTGTTGTTCCATTTGAACTTCTCCAGGTCCATTTACGACCTACACGCTTTTGGAAGAAAGTGTTCATTATCCTCATGTTGTAGTTTTCTGCAAAATTGACTAACATCTTGCCTCTGTCATTTCTTCCCCCGACTCCAAACTTCCCAATGTACGACTCATCTTCCATCTTCTTCCCCAATTTAGCATTAAATTCGCCCATTATCAACGTGTACTTACTTGTTTCTTGATTCATTACCTGACTTATATCATCATAGAAGGACTCAATTTCATCGTCTGAACTCTGTAAAGTTGGTGCAGAAACCTGAGTTATTCTTAAAGTGTACCTTCTATACAGCCTAATCACAATCCAAACTACTCTGTCTGATAAACTACTGAACTTGATTACGTTACCAGCAACCTCTCCACTAGATCTTTGTCCTTACATCTATATTAGAACAGGTGGTGACCATATTGTAATTGTATCAGTTTTTCTTCCACTCTTCGGACTTCGTTCTGTTCTACAATGTTCCACTTGATGTTGTCTAGTTCTTCCACTAAACTGTCCAGCCTGTGGTCTTGTGAGTGTTCTTACGTTGTAAGTATAGATCTTCATTTTCTTAATGTTGTTTAATGTCTAAGACTTGGATCTGCTTGGACAGTGCTTACTCATATTTGGTGGCACACTGCTCATAAGCATACGAGGCAATGCAGTTGGACCTTTAGGAGACGATGATCCAAAAGAAACTTCCGGCTTTGCTTTGGTTGTGCAATCAATTGTGCTATGAAGGGATTTTGGCAGTAATCGCACCTCCCTGCCAACTGGTTTCTGGTGAGATATTTTTCTGGTGTCACCTTATTCATTATATTCGGTGAAGACCTATATATCTATAGGGTGTCCAATGGTCTATGCAGTTATTAAGACGGTACCCCATATATCTATGAGGAATTTCCATGTTCGCCATCAGGGACGTGTCAATTAGCAGTGGGTCCTGCGGATGTGTGTGTGTGTGTGTGTGTGTGTGTGTGTGTGTGTGTGTGTGTGTGTGTGTGTGTGTGTGTGTGTGTGTGTGTGTGTGTGTGTGTGTGTGTGTGTGTGTGTGTGTGTGTGTGTGTGCGTGCGTGTGTGTGTGTGTGTGTGTGTGTGTGTGTGTGTGTGTGTGTGTGTGTGTGTGTGTGTGTGTGTGTGTGTGTGTGTGTGTGTGTGTGTGTGTGTGTGTGTGTGTGTGTGTGTATGTGTGTGTGTGTGTGTGTGTGTGTGTGTGTGTGTGTGTGTGTGTGTGTGTGTGTGTGTGTGTGTGTGTGTGTGTGTGTGTGTGTGTGTGTGTGTGAGCTGCTCTTTGTCTCATCTTTCATACAAAACCTGTCCGATATGGCTGCAGAGATTTCCTCTCTATCGACATAGCTTTCGTAATCATTAAGATTTTCAAGCCTACCACCACATCAAGGTGCCAAATCTTGGATAGGATTTATCTATGTACTAAACAATAAACAAACAAAAAATAGTACATTTATCTATGTACTGTCTATTCATTGTTTATTTATTGTTTGTTTATTCTTTATTTATTTTTCATTTATTTTTATCTACTTTTCATTTATATTTCATATATTCTTTATACAGTCAATACTCCATATGGTGTTTTGCAGCCGAAACAAGTGTATTACTCTCCAATACCAGGGAAGGGGTTAAGGAAAACGACTTCACCCATTCGCGGTACTTCGAGGGAGGAGGGTGTCTCTGGGGTTAATAAAGTTGCTTGGCGACATCCATTAGCGGGAGCAGAGTAGAATCGCTTGGCCCATCGTTACTCATTGATCCATGTCGAGAGTTAAGTCTGTATTCGGAAAGAAAAACCAAAAAGAAATCTCCCTTTTTTTTTCTTTTTTCTTTTTTTTATCCGGTACTGACTAATTGCCTCCAATAAACTAAACTCTCTTTTAAAAACGATTCCCTCGGTAAGCTGGATTATTTTCGCAAATTTACTGGAAGAAATTCTAGTTCGCCCAACTAAGGTCGGCGGGAGGGGGGGGGGGAACGATAAGCAAAAGTGGAATGATTATTATGATAACAATCCTCAATAGGTTTCCATGGTCACGTGCTTAACAACATGACCTTGCCCCTATGTAATAGTAATGGAGAGATGTTTGATGCCCTCTCCCTTTTCTTCCTCTCCTCTTTCCCTCTTTCTCTCTCCTCTCTCATGCTCCCCATCATTCTCGTTCCCTTGCTCTCTCCCTCCCTCCCTCACGCTCCCCTCCTTCTCTCTTTCTTTGCCTTCCTCCCTCATTCTTCACCTCCTTCATTCTCCTCCTTCCTCACTCCCCCCTCCTTCATTCACCCCTTCCCTCTTTCTTTCCCTCCCTCAGTCTCCGCTTCCCACACTCTCCCCTTGCCTTTCCCTTCCCCTCCCTCTCCTCTCCTTCTCCCCCCCCCCTCTCTCTCTCTCTCTCTCTCTCTCTCTCTCTCTCTCTCTCTCTCTCTCTCT
>NC_134796.1:14309220-14311720 GCF_046742065.1 Oratosquilla oratoria | reverse complement strand
TTTCCCTCTGTATTTGGGTAGATAAGTGCCTAACTAGTGTAGGGTGGCGTTTCTTTTATTGGGTATACATAAATCTATTTCTCTTAATTGGCTGCTTGCTTATTTACTAATCTATCGATTAATGTATTTATCTATTATGTGTTTTATTATATACTTTTACATCTTAATTTATATTGACCTTTTGACTAATTTTGTCTGCGATGAGGTACCCTTGTAAAAAAAAAATGAATAGACAAAAAAAAAAAAAAAAATCTTTGCTCAATCTTTTTTATAGCAACATGTTGGCAAAATAGTTCTCAGTCAAAACGCGCTCTGGCGATCTTCAAAGAAAGTCCAATAATGATTGTGGCCACCACGAGTCGCCATCAAAATTTGAAGAGAGGCAGAAGGCGTCGTCAATGTCCACATGAATTCTTTGGTGTCCAATGACCCAACTTCTGTTTGTTACCGGTGTCTGAAGGACGGACTGATGGATGGATGGATGGATGGATGGATGGATGGATGGATGGATGGATGGATGGATGGATGGATGGATGGATGGATGGATGGATGGATGGATGGATGGATGGATGGATGGATGGATGGATGGATGGATGGATGGATGGATGGATGGATGGATGGATGGATGGATGGATGGATGGATGGATGGATGGATGGATTGATAGATGGATGGATGGATGAATGGATGGATGGATTGATGGATGTAAGGATGTAAGGATGTAAGGATGTAAGGATGTAAGGATGTAAGGATGTTAGGGTGTAAGGATGTAAGGATGTAAAGGTGTAAGGATGTAAGGATGTATGAAAGGATGTAAGGATGTATGAAAGGATGTAAGGATGAAAGGATGTTAGAATGTAAGGATGTAAGGATGTAAGGATGTTAGGATATACTGTAAGGATGTAAGGTTGTAAGGATGTAAGGATGTAAGGGTTAAAGAATGAAATGATGGAAGGATATAAGGATGTAAGGATGTAAGGATGTAAGGATGTAAGGATGTAAGGATGTAAGGATGTAAGGATGTATGAAAGGATATAAGGATGTATGAAAGGATGTAAGGATTTAAGGATGTAAGGATGTAAGGATATAAGGATTTAAGGATTTAAGGATGTAAGGATGTAAGGATGTAAGGATGTAAGAATGTAAGGATATAAGGATATGAGGATGTAAGGATGTAAGGATATAAGGATATAAGGATGTAAGGATGTAAGGATGTAAGGATGTGAGGATGAAAGGATGAAAGGATGTAAGGATATAAGGATGAAAGGATTAAAGAATGAAAGGATGGAAGGATGGAAGGATGGAGGGATGGATAAGATGGAGAGGATGGATGGAAGGATGGATGCGTGGATGGGTGGAAATGCGCTTCATAACACGTTAGAAGAAATTCCCTTGGGACTGTCGTCTCTCGCATCAACTCCGAGTATATACTCGACGCGCAGTATCTATTTCATAATTAATGTTTTCTATAAAGTCTTTAGCTGGAATGGAGTTTAGTGGTTTAAAGCTTGGTTTCGACAGTGAAGGCGGTTTTCCGTGTATACATGTTGTGTGTGTACGTGTATGTGTACATGTTTCACTATGGTCTTGAACCACGTGTTGGACTCGTGATCGACAGTTATCAACCTCTCGGATGAGAGCTCAGAGCTCGTATGACCGATCTATGGGTAATACTGTAATCTTACACGCACAAACACACCGAACTCCCTGCCCACGGGAGTTGGAGTAACAACCCGCAGCGCAGTGATACTGGAATTATTTCATCCCTAGGTGGGATTCGAACCCGGACCGCCGGAGTGGCAGGCGAGAACTCTAACCACTGCGCCACGAGGTGTGTATGTGAGGGTGTATACATGTATGTGTGTGTGTGTGTTCCCGCATATGTATATGTTTGCGTTTATGTGTATCTATGTATATTACACTCGAGAGATTGAATATGCAGATAACATTGGGTCCCCGACAGAAATTATTACGCCACCGAGATCTTAGCTTGGAATTAGCAAAGCTTGATACATACTGACGGCAACATAAGAAAACAGAATATATATATATTTTTTTTTTGGTTAGTAATTTTTTTTTATTAATCTTTTATCTTAAAGATTTATAATTTTGTTTTGCTAGCTTCCTGAGAATAAATAAAGGTAGGAGTACAGATGATAAAATAACATAATTGCAAAAATATTAAAACAGCGATTTACAAAAAATTATGAAGTTGCAAGAAATAATATATATAAAATTTGAAATCACCACACTGAAATACATAATAAAACGCACATGAAAACTATATTTTTTTCTTAATCCTGTAATTAGAAATATAAACTTTACCTGTAAAAAGAACATGTTGTTATACAAAGTACATGTAAACCTAGCTTTCCATCATACCATAGGTTTTTTCCTTAAATTTCTATGAATGGCATTAAAGGAAAGATCCTGTCTATTAAAAAAAAAAAAAAAAAAATCGAGGAAGCAATCACTTTTGGGAGGTGGACAGCAGTGGTAAGG
>NC_134796.1:14284220-14299220 GCF_046742065.1 Oratosquilla oratoria | reverse complement strand
GTGTGTGTTCAGTTGGTCTTTGAATCACGTGTTGGACTCGTGATCGACAGCTATTTCCCTCCTGGAAGAGAGCTCAGAGCTCGTAGGTCCGATCTATGGGTAATGCTATGACCTTCCACACACACACACACACACACACACAACTCCCCGCCAAACGAGAGTCAGAGTAACGACCCGAAGCGCAGCGGTACCGAAATAATTTCGGCCCTGGGCAGGATTCGAACCATGAGCTGCGGGCCACTATTGTGGCAGCTCAGTGGCGGCAACTACGCCACCGAGTCGTGTGTGTGTGTGTGTGTGTGTGTGTGTGTGTGTGTGTGTGTGTGTGTGTGTGTGTGTGTGTGTGTGTGTGTGTGTGTGTGTGTGTGTGTGTGTGTGCAAGTGTGTCTGGTATGTGTTTGGTGTATGCTTGGTGTGTGTGTGTGTCTGATATGTGTGTGCGCTTGTGCATGGGTGCGTATGCGTGCGTCTGTGTGCGTGCGTGTGTGTTGTATAGCTGGGTCTGCGTGCGTGTGTGTTGTATAGCTGGGTCTGCGTGCGTGCGCGCGCGCGCGTGTGTGTGTGTGTGTGTGTACGCGCGTGTGTACATATGTTGGGTGGGTGCGCGTGCCTGCGTGTGCGTGTGTGCGCGTGTGCGCGCGTGATCAAGAAGGTTTGAAAGCGTAATATGTATAAAGCATATAGGAAAAGTGTCATAACTGAAAAAATACAATAAATTGCAGAGGGTGTATGTACGGACCATTAAGGAAGTCTGAAAATTGCTAAAGCCACATGGAAAAAAGGAGGAGGACCTGGAAAAGCAAAAATTGCTTTACGGCTATATATGGCGTAAACAGTGGATTCTTTAAGGACTGGAAAGGACAAGTAATGGTTATGGGGCCCGCTAAATAGTAATAGAGATGTTTTTACCGAAAATATTCGGAGGATGTGTGGTCGCTGGTCCGGGTTGGCTTGGAAAAGGGGTTGAAAATGTGCTGTGTTGAGGGTCTGTGGAGGCCGCGATAACCCGCGTTATGGAAGTTTCTGGAGTGACAAATGTAGATTGTGTTTGTGGTCGTGTATAGGGTCTCAGGGTACCAAAGAAAAGGACATAGGGCAAGTGGATCCAGGCCTGTTTTTCGTAGATCCCTCGTTTTATGTAATGCTGTTCTTTAGCCTCGTTGAGATCTCTGTAACCTTGAATTAAATTGCGTGGTATCATCTAGGGACAACTGGTTTTAGGTCTGGGTAATCTTTTGAAGGGAGATCCAGATCCTTAGGAGACCTATGGCTTCCAGTTGGCAATTTTTGATCTAGGGTCACTTGCGAAATACTGTTTCTAAACTTCTTGGAGATTATTTCATCGCTGAAAATAATCAATAAGTATCTACCAACTGCTATTGAATTTTAGTCTGAGACCCTCTTAGAGGAAACTGTGGTCTTCTAAGGGCTCTATGGTTGGGAATCGTTTAAAGGAACAGAGGGAAGATGTGCGAGGTCACAGGTATTCTCTTCAACACAGTGAGACATTATATTGCAGTGGATCTCAACATCCTATTATTTATGGACTCCATGTTGGCTACGGAATTTTCCTTGGAATGGGGTTGGGGATGCACAGACCGAAAACTAGTGTAATTAATGGATGCATGATGATTCTGTCTCACTGCTGAAACAGCCTCCAGGCGGCTAAAGAACAGCAGCGCATAAAGTATGGAATGAAAGAAAACAAGTGAAGTACCCGTTTTCTAAAACTTTAGATCTAGCCTACACCAGGTTGTTGTATTTAGCTTAAGGGCCGGCTTCAAACAGATATATAGTCTTTTTTTCTAATTTTGAGGTTCACTCAAATCTTACAGGGACCACCAGGCGCTAGCCTGACAGAATGTGTAAAGAATGCCACTAATCCAGAAGAGACTGGAAGGAAAATGAAAAAATGAAAAGAGGCTCGGCAAAAATTCGATAGAAGAGAAAATAGGGAGAAAAATGGAGACAAAAAAAGCTAAGAGGTAGAAATGATAAAATGAAAGGGGGAGGGCTCGGAAGAGGATTTGAGAAGGGAAGGGCATAGAAGAGGAGGAGGAGTAGAGGTAGGGGGGTAGTGCAGAAAAGACAGGGAAAGGTTAGGGAAGTAGAGAAAGGGAACAGGAGCAGCGAAGGGGAAGGAAGGAGAGAGGATATGAGTTAATTGGGAGGGGAATGGGAAGGGGGAAAAGGAAGAGGAGCGGGGGATGGGATAAGAGAAGGGAGGGGAAAGTGTGAAGAAGAGGAAGGATTGAGGAGGAAAGAGGAGTCAATGGAGAGGGAAACAGGGGATGGAAATTGAAAAGGGTTTTCGCTAGGGGAGGGGCGATGGATATGATGGGAGAGGGGAAGAGAGTAAGGGGTTTTGTATTTCAGGGACGATAACCAGCGCTTCTATGTTTGGAGGCAAAAGTTGTCCGAGAAGGAGTCACAGAGGTGGTAGAGACGGATATCACAAAATAGGAATTTATATTCATATTTATATTTATATTTATATTTATATTTATATTTATATTTATATTTATATTTATATTTATATTTATATTTATATTTATATTTATATTTACATTTATATTTATATTTATATTTATATTTATATTTTATTTATATTCATATTTATATTTATATTTATATTTATATTTATATTTATATTTATATTTATATTTATATTTATATTTATATTTATATTTATATTTATATTATATTTATATTCATATTTATATTTAGTAGTATATCTAGTAGTCTCCAGTCATAGAAGTATTCTGCGTGATTACTTTTTGCAGGAGGTGTTATCAAATTTCACAGAATTACCCGCTACATAAAAATTATGCGATCAGGAGTTTGCATGGGGAGAGGGTATGGGCTAGGAATGGATAGGAATGGGTAAAGGAAGAAGAGAGAAGGGTGGTGAAGAGATTAAGTTAAAAAGAAAGGAAAAGAGAAAGTATAATTATCTAAATAACAATACTTTTCCCTTTCATCGGGGAGGGGGGAGGTGAAGAAGTAAGGTTAAAAAGAAAGGACAAGAGAAAATATAATTATCTAAATAACAATACTTTTCCCTTTCATCGGGGAGTGGGGAGGTGAAAAAGTTAGGTTAAAAAGAAAGGAAAAGAGAAAGTATAATTATCTAAATAACAATACTTTTCCCTTTCATCGTGTTATAGGCTTGGTGATACACCACAGACTCTTGATTCAAATTTACATAGTCAGGCTATGGAGCGGGTCACGCCATTGTGATTTCTTGTTTTGCGAATGAACTAACTCTTGTCGTTTCTCTGTCCACTCTCACAGACACTCAGGAACGGGCGAGCCAGGTAAATGTGTCTATAGGTCAAGAAGTATAATTACAATGAATTGCATAGAAAAAATAATGACAGGAGAAGTTTCGGTTCATGAAAATAAACGAACAGAAGAAATGAATAATTACTCAATCAATCAATTAATCAATTATTCAAGGAGTTCGAAAGATCAAGACGAAAGATGTCAACTGGAAGTTGACTGGAGTCCACTGTAGATTAACAGAGTCGAGAGGGTACACACAAGACGTGGTCTGGTGGAAGGGGTATAAAATATATAGTGAAGACTGGGAAATGAGTTACATGTATAATGTTGACAGCTCATCATACATAAGGAGCACTTTACACGAAATATTGATTCGGAGCTCAAACCTAATTTTTTTTTCTATGTCCGCCAGCGCTTCTATCCATATAAACAGATACAAAGGGTAATATATTCATTTATCAATTCATTTATTTTATTTATTTTATTTACTTATTTATTTATTTATTTATTTATTTATTTATTTATTTATTTATTTATCTATTTATTTATTTATTTATTTATTTATCTTATATTTATTTATTTATTTATCTATTCATTTATTTATTTATTTATTTATTTATTTATTTATCTATTTATTTATTTATTTATCTATTTATCTATTTGATTGATAGATTGATTGATTGGTTGATTTTGCTTATTTATTCATTTATTTTAAGAAAGAGAAGTGGAAGTAAGTTACTGTTAGGAGGTGGTATCGGGGTTGATTTTCTTTTTGGAGGAGCCGTGGTGGTATGTGTGGTCTCCAATTGAAGTAAGAGGAAGAGGAGGAGGAAGAGGAAGAGGAGGAGAAGGAAGATGAGGAGGAAGAAGAGGAGGAGAAGGAGGAAGAGTAGGAGGTGATGGTGGTGGTAGTGGAAGTGGAGGCAGAGGTGGAAATGTAGGTGGAGGCGTGGGGGAATGTGGGGGACGGTTGGAAGACCAAAGGTCAAAGTCGGTGAGGTTTGTTATCTAATGAATGGTGAATGAATGTGAAACGGTGCTCTAATGGCTTTGCGGAGGCTCATGATTGGTGGAGTCTTCATGGAACTGGTTGAATCAAGTGAAGTTGCTGTCTTGTGGTTTCTGTTAAGTGTCTCCGAAGATGCTCTCCCTGACCACTGAATCCACGCCATTCGCCCAGGCATTCCTTTTCACACAAAGGGCTTACACGCACGCACGCACACACGAACGCACGCGAGCACCATACACTGCATATGCACATGCACACGCACACGCACATACACACATACGGACACACGGGCACGCTTTAGTCCACCGTAATTCTGGTCTTAAAACCAGATTCTCAACAACCCTAGACTCGTTATGACACTCACAGGTCTCCTCGGGGCCGCCCGAGAGTGGCCGCTGAGTCGAGCGGCGGTGAGCTCTTGTAACACGATACATGCTGACGCAGGCGGCGGCGACGCGAACGTCAACGGCGCTCTTTACTTCATATGCTATGTGGGGTTCCTTTTCTCTCCTCCTCCTCCTCCTCCTCTTCCTCCTCCTCCTCCTCCTCCTCCTCCTCCTCCTCCTCCTCCTCCTCCTCCTCCTCCTCCTCTTCTTCTTCTTTTCTACTCCTTTCATCCACAGTCCTATCACTGCTCCTCCTCCTCCTCCTCCTCCTCCTCCTCCTCCTCCTCTTCCCTCTTCCTACTCCTTTTCCCATTCTCCTACAACTATTCTTCCCTCTTGGTCCCCACTTCCCTCCTGAATCTCCTACTCTTCCCTCCTGCCTCTCTTCCTTTTCTTTTCCCTCTTGCTCCTCCTACTCCTCCCACCTACTCCCCCTATTCATCCCTCCTTCTTCTATTCTTACCTCCTGCTCCTCCTACTCTTCCTTTCTTCTCCTCCTGCTCACATCTCCTCTTCCTCCTCCTAGTCTTCACTACTGCCCCTCTTACTCTTCCTTTCTTCTCCTTTTCTTCTTGCCTCCTGCTTCTCCTCCTCTTCTTTCCCTTCCTGTTCTTTCTACTCTTCTTTCCCTTCCTACTCCTCCTATTCCTCCTCTTCTTTCCCCTTCTCCTTTTCCTCTTTTCCCTCATCCTCCTCTTTTCCCTCTTCCTCCTCCTCTTTCCCCTCCTCCTCTTCCTCTTCTTTTCCTTCTTCCTGCCTCCTCCTCCTCCTCCCCATGTCTTGACCTTCCTATAGCGGCCTAGCCTCTACCCACCAGCCCACTCTCTATATCCAACCGCACCTGTCCATCAGCTAGCTCTGGCGCGTATAAATAGTTACAATAGCAGATGAATCCACTACCTTCGTTTTGTAATTCCCATGCAAACATAAGCTGCTGTGCCACACACACACCTCTGTATAGTGATTATACAACTATAAGAGGATATTGTTGATAGATAAAAAGTATTAATACTTTCATTGCCAAAATATTTAATTCAGACGAAGGATTCAAACTTTCCCTGGTGTGCAGTGAAAGTGTTATTTACCCCAAGTTGAGGTGAAAGCTCAAGGGACATTGTTTCGATACTGTAGAAGAGTCTGGGGAATCGCAGAAGGCGCTTGACACACGTATAGAAAAGAACTTCCAGGAGGCGTTCTAAGCATGGCAGAAGCGCTAGATGCGTTGCATCGCTGCCCAAAGTTTTTTTTATTTTATTATTATTTTCTTTATTGGAACTTTTTGATCGCATCTCGTACACCTTGATGCGATCAAAAGAGCCAAGGAGAAACGTGTGCATTATGATACTAAAGAGATTAAAGCACCAATATTTTTTTAAATTTATTTTTTCATTTCTTAATCAAAGTTTTAGGCATAAATCCTGTTACCAATTATCATTGTTATTCTTGTTTTTGGTAGTTTCTTATTATCAATGTTATTTTTGTTATTACTTTTATCATTTAAGAATATCGAGAGAGGCTGGTGCTACTGATCACATCTGGGTCAGAGATTCCTCTATGTCGGATCAAAAATCGTCTGGCATTAACCAGAAGAAAATCTATGACCCGATTGGGC
Organism: Oratosquilla oratoria; assembly: GCF_046742065.1. Classification (NCBI taxonomy): domain Eukaryota; kingdom Metazoa; phylum Arthropoda; class Malacostraca; order Stomatopoda; family Squillidae; genus Oratosquilla; species Oratosquilla oratoria. The sequence goes on along the minus strand of NC_134796.1, from coordinate 14,292,928 downwards.
TGACTAATTCTTGAATGGTTAGAAACATTGTTTTTAATTAACTGGTGTATGAATGTGCCACTGCAGACTTCGATCTCGCTTAGTTATAGATAAAAACTCAATTTTATCCACAACTGTTCCATACAAATATATATAAATATATATATATATATATATATATATACATATATACATATATATGTATATATATATACAGTATATATATCTATATATATGTATATACTGTATATATATATATATATACATATATATGTATACTTATATATATATATGTAAATATATATATATATATATATATATATATATATATATATATATATATATATATACTAAGAACCTTTTCACCCTTATATGGGAAGTAGCCACGCACCAACTCCCACCCATTCCACTCCCAAGTACCACCCTTGTTTCCCTCTCATCGTATCTCCTTGTAGATGAAGGGTCATCCTTGTCGCCTGCCCACTGCCCGGGTCAGAACTAATACAATAAGGCACAACATATCCACAGCAGGACTGCTTTACTTACACGTGCGACGCCCCTTCTCCGTCCCCTCATGCGGAAATTAGAGAAGACGGGGGAGATCCTTTTGGGCAGCGTCGAAATATCAAACTGTTATTACCATATATCCCTAAGAGTTCAGACACGTAGGGTAAAAGTGATGGCTTTTGACAGCTGCTAAGTGCTATAATGGGTGGAGATGGTCGTACCTTCGGCCAAATTATTTTCCTTTTCACGGTTGCTAGAAGAAAATATATGTAACAGTCCGCGGTGTTGGGAACACCATGGCGGTGGACCTAAACAGACTAAACTCGTTCATGCTGACGCGGGTCAACTGAGTAGGGAATTGAAACACGGTTCGGGTCTGTCTGGACCTGAAAATCATCGAAGCTTGGTTGCCTGATCAAGGTATATTGTTCGGCCCGTGCTAACGTGGAACGGTTTGTGTAGCGCAAAACAAGAAGCAATTAGTCGAAAAGTATTGGAACGTAAGAGGCTTGGCTGTGCTCTTTGGTTTCCAACATGCCTTGAAAAACAACAACAACAAAAACAACAACAAAAAACTGCAGACCAGCTCCTTAGAAGCCGCACCAAAGAAGACGTCTACATAAAATAAATAAACCACGTGAATAGATCACAGAAAATTACACAACGCATGGCACCGTCTATACGATCCAGAGGAGATTGCATGGCAAGAATGTAAAAAAAAAAAAAAAAAAAAAAAAAGGAACAACGCTTGGCAAATGTACACAAGTTCATCCTAGGCGACGCTCAGCAGCGTTAGGTACCATCACCTTTGCTGTAAGTGTTTGGGGAGCCACGAAAAACAAAATTTCTCAGCGTTTACGAGACATGAACGCCTAGGTGTCCAACCCCAATCTAACTTATTTCTCATCATCGTGATCTCAAACACTTAGATTAAGTCAACGGTTGTTAACTGTTTCCATTGTTTGTAGCCCTCCTCTCAATTTGTAAGCAGCCCTATAAGGACATATGAGGTCTGCTGCTGTTGTTTTTCCTTTGTATTCTTTTGTATTGGTGTGATCAATATTTTCAAGGCAGGAGCGAAGTGTACACGGCTTATTGCGTTCCACCCAGTGACACAATATATTCTAGTGTGGCTGATGGCAAATGATCTTATTCAGATGATGGGTGCCATTCAGGATGAAGGGAAATAAGCTCATTTCGATTAAATCTTTAAATCTAGTGACATGATTTTAAATAATTTACCCTGCTATTACATACTAATTCCTCTAAAAGGTGCCCTCACAACGAATAGATAAATAGATAAATAAATATAAATATAAATAGATAAATAACTTGATATGTAAATAAAAATAAATAAACAGATAATGAATAAACAGATAAGAGAATAAATGTATAGATATATAGATATAGACACAGGTGGATAGATAAATAGGTAGGTAAATAGATGAATAGATAAACATGATAGAATAGTAATAAAAACACAAATAAACAAAAAACAGGTCATATGGAATCAAATCACGGCTATAAAAGCTAAGAGAAACAGTTACGTTGGTCAAGAGATAAAATTGTGGTGAAATTTGTTGCTGCAACAGTCGCAACGGGGAAGAACATGTGGTCCAGGTCACCCTGGTAAATTATAACGACGATCTGTCCATGATATCCATCAGTTCCTTTGTTTTTCTGGCTTAGGTTGGCTTAAGTCATGTCAGGCAAAGTCATAATAAGAGCGCCAAAGTAACATGAATGAGTTAATTTTTTTTTTTTTTTTTTCACTTAGAGAGTGAAATCGGTTCCATCAGGCGAGTATATTTACTTTTCGGTAATTATCCTAAGTATAGCTAGTGAAGTTAATTAAATTCTTTTGTGTAATGGTAGACAGTGTTCACCAATGCTGGCCATAGGTTTTAAAAATATGGCCCCGTATGAAGAATCTTTTATTTTAGCGATTGTCAACAGGATCTAATTAACATCTGATAATTCTTGTTTAGGAGGCATGGAATCATAAATGATACTTGAATAAGAAAGAGGAATTTAAGTTTATGCAGATTTGAAACTGAAAAGGAAAAATTCTTCTGCAGTGGCTAATACTCAAAACGATGCATTCGGTGCCCTACATGCACGCGAGGAAAGAAAAATGGTCGGATATACCTGTAGTAAAAAGCAAAAACAAATGATAATAACAGTCGAACAGTCGTTTTTTCAGTGGAGCTTCCATTAATTGAATAAAATAATCTGGTGGTAATCAGAGTTGATTAAGTTTGAAATAGATAACATAAAATTACAATGGATTCACACACTCATACATTCACAAGATGCGCACACGTATATGAAATGCGCATGCACATCTCAGTGAATGCACCCTTCAAAATATAACTGATTACGGATTTAGTGGTGACATCTAATAATGTATAAAATGTAAAGAAAGAGGGGGTGATTCAATGTATGAGTGTGTGGCCTTGGTCACACACACTCATACATACATTAGATGTGCATACGTAAGCAATATACGTATGCACATCGCTATGAATTCACACACCCTCCGGTGGTTAAAATCTCATGGTGGCCACCTGGAAAGAGTCGAGGTGGCATCCAGCGTCAACAGGTTAATGACGTGAGGTTTCCATGCACGCCCTGGAATTTACTCGAGTAAACGCAATCGCTTAGTAGTGGTCTTCAACATAATGGTAAATAGTTGTAAATAATATAGCGGTAAACATCATATGATATATAACGCGAAATTATGTAGCTGTAAAAATATAACAGTATATAACAATGTAACGGTAAAAAATATTGTAGTGGTAAATAACATAATGCAACGGTAAACAACATTGTAACTTGAAATGACAACGTAACGGTGAAGAAATAATGTAACGGTAAGCAATAGAGCAGCAACTAATATAACGGTAAATAACGTATAAAGTGAGATACAAGCGATGTATGTATTCAACTTTTAGTGTGTTTCTAGATATAGAAAAAGTGTAAAAAGAAAAAAAATCTATACAGATAAGACCCAGTGTACAGGATTCATAGATGATGCAGTAGGAAACGCATCCAAGCAACGGCGAGTTTTAGAAAAAGTATATTGAAAGTCGAAAATAAAATAAAAACAACGACATTCACAAAAAAGACGCAAGGCCTGTAAAACTTTTGAACAATAAGAAAAATTGCTGCGGAAATATAAATGTAACTTTTAATTACATCCATGAGGTGCTGGGGTGGGAGGGGTGGAAAGGGTGGTAGGGGGAAGTGAAATGGGTGGGAATAAGTGCGAGTCTTTGATTTAGCTACCCCTCTTATAATGGGGAAAAAGCTCTTGGTATAAATATGTGTATATATATATATATATATATATATATATATGTATATATATATATATATATATATATACATATATATATACATATGCTAATAAGAACACGGGTACGTGTGTTCACTTATGCAAAGTAGACCACTTGGAAAAAGAAACTAACGAAGCAGAGCGCTTTCGTATATTACATCTTCAGTGCAACAAGTACATAGTGATAGGAATACATAGACATTATATACATGATACAAAGGGGACCAGGACAGTTTTGAATAAGCATACCGACCAATTACCCCCTAGAGAGCGGAAGGTCATTGTCAATTATCTTACGATGGTCGGGCGACATTAGGTCACAGTCGCCAAGGGGAGCTGAAGGTCATTGTCAATTATCTTACGATGGTCGGGCGACATCAGGTCACAGTCGCCAAAGAGAGCGAAAGGTCATTGTCAATTATCTTACGATGGTCACAGTCGCCAAGGGTCACTGTTTCTACTACTTATATAGGGCGACATTAAGTCAATTTGTTGGATTACATTTTACATGATATTATCTTACTAATTTCTTGACAAATGAAATTATCAAGTTTGTACAAGCCTTTATGTAGGTTGGTATTTTGATTACTAGTGGTATGAATCAAACTGCACTCTATTAAATGTCTTGCTATTATGTTGTTGGTATAATAGATTGCCTGGGCATTACCCCAATCAACTGGATGATTATTTAATTCAATATGCTTGAATATACCACTAGAATTATTGCCATCCCTGACATTTTTCTTGTGTTGTTCAATTCTAATGTTTAAGGGTTTGGCAGTTTGACCTATGTAAAATTGATTACACATTTTGCAAGGAATTTTATAAATGCATCCTTTTTTGATTTCAATACTATTGTTGATAAGTTTATGTTTTACTGTACTATCATGTTTAAAAACTACCTTTACGTTAAACCTTTTTAATAATTCTGTGATACTTAACAAATTTTCTTGAAATGGTAAAATTAAAACATTATGATAATTGAAAGGTGATTTAGGCTGAGGAGTTAAAAATGATTTCCTTGCAAAATTGTAAGCAATATCAAGGAATTGCTTAGGGTATTTTAATTCTAGCCCAATGTTAAAAACATTTCTGATTTCTTCATCAATAAATTCAGGACTACAAATACGAAAAGCTCTTAAATACATTGAGGCAAATACTGTACGTTTAATATTATTTGGGCTAGAATTAAAATACCCTAAGCAATTCCTTGATATTGCTTACAATTTTGCAAGGAAATCATTTTTAACTCCTCAGCCTAAATCACCTTTCAATTATCATAATGTTTTAATTTTACCATTTCAAGACAATTTTCTTGAAATGGTAAAATTAAAACATTATGATAATTGAAAGGTGATTTAGGCTGAGGAGTTAAAAATGATTTCCTTGCAAAATTGTAAGCAATATCAAGGAATTGCTTAGGGTATTTTAATTCTAGCCCAATGTTAAAAACATTTCTGATTTCTTCATCAATAAATTCAGGACTACAAATACGAAAAGCTCTTAAATACATTGAGGCAAATACTGTACGTTTAATATTATTTGGGCTAGAATTAAAATACCCTAAGCAATTCCTTGATATTGCTTACAATTTTGCAAGGAAATCATTTTTAACTCCTCAGCCTAAATCACCTTTCAATTATCATAATGTTTTAATTTTACCATTTCAAGAAAATTTGTTAAGTATCACAGAATTATTAAAAAGGTTTAACGTAAAGGTAGTTTTTAAACATGATAGTACAGTAAAACATAAACTTATCAACAATAGTATTGAAATCAAAAAAGGATGCATTTATAAAATTCCTTGCAAAATGTGTAATCAATTTTACATAGGTCAAACTGCCAAACCCTTAAACATTAGAATTGAACAACACAAGAAAAATGTCAGGGATGGCAATAATTCTAGTGGTATATTCAAGCATATTGAATTAAATAATCATCCAGTTGATTGGGGTAATGCCCAGGCAATCTATTATACCAACAACATAATAGCAAGAAATTTAATAGAGTGCAATTTGATTCATACCACTAGTAATCAAAATACCAACCTACATAAAGGCTTGTACAAACTTGATAATTTCATTTGTCAAGAAATTAGTAAGATAATATCATGTAAAATGTAATCCAACAAATTGACTTAATGTCGCCCTATATAAGTAGTAGAAACAGTGACCCTTGGCGACTGTGACCATCGTAAGATAATTGACAATGACCTTTCGCTCTCTTTGGCGACTGTGACCTGATGTCGCCCGACCATCGTAAGATAATTGACAATGACCTTCAGCTCCCCTTGGCGACTGTGACCTAATGTCGCCCGACCATCGTAAGATAATTGACAATGACCTTCCGCTCTCTAGGGGGTAATTGGTCGGTATGCTTATTCAAAACTGTCCTGGTCCCCTTTGTATCATGTATATAATGTCTATGTATTCCTATCACTATGTACTTGTTGCACTGAAGATGTAATATACGAAAGCGCTCTGCTTCGTTAGTTTCTTTTTCCAAGTGGTCTACTTTGCATATATACATATATATGTATATATATACATATATATATATATATATATATGTATATATATATATATAGATAGATAGATATATAGATAGATAGATAGATAGATAGATAGATAGATAGATAGATAGATAGAACTTTTAATTGCAGGAATAATTACTAAGGCTTTCGTTCATCTAAAGGAGCTCCGGTTACTTCAAGGAAATACCATTGGAGAACCATCGTAATGGGCAAATTGTACACAAATTGGTCTTGAGATGAAATCTGACAAAAGGAAAAAAAAAGGTCGCATCATCAATGCAGGATCTTCTACTGTTTGAATAAAATCGTCTGGTTATCATGACAAGTGAATTAGATAAATGAACAAATAAATACATACATGGTAAATAAATAAAACTTACGCTTTGTTTTATATTCAACAACTGCTAACATAATTACATATGCAAGCGCAAACATACACAGAGTACAATATATATACAGGGTATATGTGCATATGTACATTTATATACATATGAATACTTATACATATATATACTCGTATGCATACATACATACACTAGTATATATATATACATATGTATATATATATATATATATATAATGTATACATATATATATATATATATATATACATATATATATATATATATACATATACATAAACATATGTATATGTATGTATATATATGTATATATATATATATACATATATATATATACACATATACATATGTATATATATACATATATATATATATATACATATACATATATATATATATATATATATATATACACAAGTTTGAACATACTTTTGTATGCACGTGTCATGTACACGTTTATATTTGTATAGATGTAAAAATGTAAGCTCTGATTTTAGTGATTGTACATGTATTACAATAAACATGGAATACATGAATAGAAATAAAACAAAACTTCGTTCCAAGATGAGAATATGAACATACACAAACTTAGCCTATGGGCATATAAGTGAGAAATATTGTGAGGACGGGGAAAGAGATCAAAGAAGTAAAAGAAAGACAAAGATTAGAAGATTCTTAAATCTGTCCGGATTAAGAGAGGTTGGCGACCTCCCAAGAAATGCGACAGAGGCGGAGGAAGAAAAGGAGGAAAAGGAGGAGGAGGAGGAGCGGGAGGAGGAAGAAAGGGAGTGGGAGGAACAGGAGGAGCAGGAGGGAAAGAAGTAGAAGTAGAAAAAAGAGGATAAGGATGAGGAAGAGGAGGAGGAGGAGGAGGAAGAGGAGGAGAAGGAGGAGGAGGAGGAAGAGGAGAATGAGGAGGAGGAGGAGGTGGAGAAGGAGGAGGAGGAGGAAGAGGAGAATGAGGAGGAGGAGGAGGTGGAGAAGGAGGAGGATCGAGAAGAGGAGAGTAAGAGAAAAAGGAGAGAAAATGAAATGGGAAAATTAGAGGAGAGGCAAGAGAAAAGTCTGAAGAAAAAGAGGAGGAAGAGGGGGAGAAGGGGGGAGGATGTAGGGACTTGCGGGAGAAGTCATTTAGGAAATGAAAAAGACTTCGAGATACTGGACGAGTCAAAAAAAAAAAAAAAAAAAAAAAACGGGTTTACAGAAAGGGCGAGAGGCACTTCGTCGTGCCCGATACCTTCCGGAGGGGCTCGAGTCTCGTCTTCGTCAGGAAAGAAAAGGTCTTGATGGAATAACGAAATCGAACGAGGGCTCGAGAGAGGGACGGAGAAAGCAGGGAGGGTATGAAGAGTCTGCAACAGAGGCGCGGGAACAGGAATAAGCGTCATGGCGCTCCTGAAACCTCTTGGAAGAACCATAAGGTTAAATTATAAGAAGACAGAAACGGTGGATGCTGGATATCGAGGTAGAGGGAGAGGTTGGGGAAGGGGTAATGAAGGGTGAGATGTGTATGAAAGGGATAGGAGAAGGTTAATGTTAGAGTTGTTTTTGGTAAAAGCTGCCGATATTATGAAATTTGTAAATGTGACTTAAAGAAACGATGAGGAAAAAGTAGAAACTACGGGTATGTGTAAAAAAGGTATGATAGAAAGGGAATCTAGAGGTAAAATAGCAAGTTACGGAGAGCTAGATAACGAGGGACGGATGGAGAAAATTAGAGAAAGGAGAATGATATACGAAATAGGAGAAGACAGATAATGTTTGAAGAAAGGGCAAGGGTTGAAATGAAAGATCCGGGTGAGGCGGAAAGTGTGTTAAGAAACATGAAATATGGAACAGGAGGAGGAGAAGATAAGAAATGTGAGGCAGGACTTCGGGGCTGGGGAAAGAAACAGTCTGGCATCTTTCAGGAACAACACAGAGAATCGAAGAAGATTTTTTTTTCAAGACTCCAGCCTCCTCTTCAACAAGTAACTGGGAATGATAGGCC
>NC_134796.1:14274220-14279220 GCF_046742065.1 Oratosquilla oratoria | reverse complement strand
AAACTCCAAACTGAAACCTGTGAAAAGTCTAGGGTAAACTTACTCACTACGGTAAATATAACAAAAGAAAAAATTAAAAGTTGTATAGAGGAACTCAAAGTTAAAAAAACATCAGGGCCTGACAGTTGGCATCCGAGAATCTTAAAGGAAATAAAAAATGAGATTGTTGCTCCATTAGAAATTATTTTCAAGAAATCCATCATATCCGGAGATGTCCCAACAGAATGGAAGCTAGCTAACGTTACTCCCGTATTCAAAAAAGGTGACAAAAAAGAAAAGAAAACAAATTACTATAGGCCTATAAGTTTGACTTCAATCGTAGGAAAAATAATGGAAACTATCATCAGAGATGCTATCGAACATCATCTAGAAAGTAACCGTTTGATAAACGATAGCCAGCATGGTTTCAGACGTAAACGTTCTTGCGTGACTAACTTACTCGAATTCTACAACACAGTTATCTCGAATTATGACAAAAGAAACAATATAGATTTAATATATCTAAACTTTACAAAAGCTTTTGATACCGTCCCCCACGAAATACTACTTACTAAGTTAGCTTCACACGGAGTAAGTGGTAGCCTATTATGTTGGACTAGTAATTGGTTGAATGATCGAAAACAGCTGTTTTAAATGGCAAAAACTTCTGGGTGGAAAAATGTTACAAGTGGAGTTCCTCAGGGTTCCGTTCTTGGGCCACTTCTATTCATAGTATATATAAATGATATAGACTATGGACTAAAATCTACTTTTTCCAAATTTGCTGATGATACAAAACTGTGCGTGATGGCAAATGATCACTTAAACCAATTTTATATTCAAGAAGATTTAGATAAATTATAGCAATGGTCTGAAAAGTGGCTAATGAAATTTAACACAAGTAAATACAAGGCAATGCACATAGGTAAAATAACAGTAAGTACGATTGCAAGTTATTTGGAAATTCGGTAACAAAAGTGGATAGTGAAAACGATCTCGGCGTAATTAACAGTAACGATCTCAAATCATCCAAGAAGTGTATTTCAGCCTCTGAGAAAGCAATTAAGATTATAGGACTTATTGTGCGATCTTTTGACTTCAAAAGTCCATCACTTATCAACAAGCTATATAAATCGTTAGTTCGTCCATATTTGGAATGTGCTGTTTCCGTATGGTCACCGAATATCATTAAAGACATTGACAGATTGGGAAAAGAACAACGGCGAGCCGCAAAACTGATTCCAAATTAAAAAATAAATCATACGAAAATAGACTAAAACATATGAATCTGTTTTCCTTAAAAAACGTAGACTCAGAAGTGACTTGATACAGGTCTTTAAGATTCTAAAGGGAGATAACACCAAAAGTGAAATATTTTCACACTGAATAAGAATCAGACAAGAAACAATGGTCTCAAACTGTCCGGAAATAGATTCAATTTGGAAGTGGGTAGAAACAACTTCGCTAACCGTGTAGTTAATGAATGGAATAAACTTCCTGCAGAAGCGGTGCAAAGTATTTCAGTTCGAGGCTTTAAGAATCATTTAGATAAACACCTAAGCAAGATGCTGTAATGTTATCATTTGTCTGTTTGATTCTCATTTATTATTAATAATATGCCAATTTATCATTATTTACTATTTACCTGTTTGTTTATTATTCAACTATACCTATGCATTTATTTGTGTATTTTAATTGTTATTTATATTATCATATTTTTATTTATTCATTTATTATTATTATAATTTTTTTTTCGCATCCGACCTAGATATGGATCAAAAGGTCTCCTGTCGGCATGCTCCAGCTTTGTAATCTTTTGTAATCGTTTGTAATGCGGGTATGCGGGATTTTCAAGATTTCTGGAAATTTCACAATTTTAGTGATTACCAAAAGAAAACCTACGGTAAATATAACAAAAGAAAAAATTAAAAGGTGTATAGAGACACTCAAAGTTAATAAAACACCAGGGCCTGATGGTTGGCATCCAACAATCTTAAAAGAAATGAAAAATAGGATTATTGTTCCATTAGAAATTATTTTCAAGAAATCCATTATATCCGGAGATGTCCCAAGAGAATGGAAGCTAACTAACGTTACTCCCATATTCAAAAAAGGTGACAAAAAGAAACAAAATAACTACAGGTCTATAAGTTTGACTTCAAGTTAATAAAACACCAGGGCCTGATGGTTGGCATCCAACAATCTTAAAATAAATAAAAAATTAGATTGTTGTTCCATTACAAATTATTTTCAAGAAATCCATCATATCCGGAGATGTCCCAAGAGAATGGAAGCTAAATAACTTTACTCCCATATTAAAAAAAGGTGACAAAAAGAAACCAAATAACTATAGGCCTATAAGTTTGACTTCAATCGTAGGAAAAATTATGGAAACTATCATTAGAGGTGCTATTGAACATCATTTACAAAGTAACTGTTTGATAAATGATAGCCAGCATGGTTTCAGACATAAACGTTCTTGCGTGACTAACTTACTCGAATTTTACAACAAAGTTATCTCGAATTATGACAAAAGAAACAATACAGATTGTTCCGTTAGAAATTATTTTAAAGAAATCCATCATATCCGGAGATGTCCCAAGAGAATGGAAGCTAGCTAACATTACTCCCATATTCAAAAAAGGTAACAAAAAGAAACCAAATAACTACAGGCCTATAAGTTTGACTTCAATCATAGAAAAACTATGGAAACTATCATCAGAGATGCTATCGAACATCATTTAGAAATTAACCGTTTTATAAACGATAGTCAGCATGGTTTCAAACGAAAACATTCTTGCGTGACTAACTTACTCGAATTCTACAACACAGTCATCTCGAATTATGACAAAAGAAACAATATAGATTTAATATATCTATACTTTGCAAAAGCTTTTGATACCGTCCCCCACGAAATACTACTTACTAAATCAGCTTCACACGGAGTAAGTGGTAGCCTACTAAGTTAGACTAGTAATTGGTTGAATGATCGAAAACAGCTGTTTTAAATAGAAAAACTTCTGGATGGAAAAATGTTACAAGTGGAGTTCCTCAGGGTTTCGTTCTTGGGCCACTTCTATTCATAGTATATATAAATGATATAGACTATGGACTAAAATCTACTTTTTCCAAATTTGCTGATGATACAAAACTGTGCGTGATGGCAAATGATCACTTAAACCAATTTTATATTCAAGAAGATTTAGATAAATTACAGCAATGGTCTGAAAAGTGGCTAATGAAATTTAACACAAGTAAATACAAGGCAATACACATAGGTAAAATAACAGTAAGTACGATTACAAGTTATTTGGAAATTCGGTAACAAAAGTGGATAGTGAAAACGATCTCGGCGTAATTAACAGTAACGATCTCAAATCAACCAAGAAGTGTATTTCAGCCTCTGAGAAAGCAATTAAGATTATAGGACTTATTGTGCGATCTTTTGACTTCAAAAGTCCATCACTCATCAACAAGCTATATAAATCGCTAGTTCGTCCATATTTGGAATGTACTGTTTCCGTATGGTCACCGAATATCATTAAAGACATTGACAGATTGGAAAAAGTATAATGGCAAGCCGCAAAACTTTATTCCAAATATCAAAAATAAATCATACGAAAATAGACTAAAACATATGAATCTGTTTTCCTTAAAAAAAAAAAAAAAAAGTAGACTCAGATGTGACTTGATACAGGTCTTTAAGATTCTAAAGGGGATTGACAACATCAAAAGTGACAAAAATTTCACATTGAAATAGAATCTGACCAAACACAATGGTCTCAAACTATCCGGAAATAGATTCAATTTGGAAGTGGGTAGAAACAACTTCTCAAACCGTGTAGTTAATGAATGGAATAAACTTCCTGCAGAGGCAGTACAATGTAGTTCCGTTCGAAGCTTTAAGAATCATTTAGATAAACATCTAAGGAGCATGCTGTAATGAGTATCATTTATTACATATCATTTGTTTGTCTCTTCGTTTTGTTATCATTTGTCTTTTTGTTTATTATTATTTGCTTGATTCTCATTTAGAATTAGTTATATGTCAATTTATCATTATTTACTTTTAACTCGAGAGACGAAAGGAAGTTGAGAGGAAAAGGAAAGTGATAGGTGGAGAGAAAAGAAAAACAATAATTGAAAAGAGGAAAAGGAGGAAGGGAGGAAGTGAAAGATGTACTTTGAAATAGGCTGGATTGCACGGAACTAAACTGAATTAAATTCAGACAAGCTTTCGTGTAAAAAACAAGTTGAAAATGATGAAACAGCTTCTTACATGAATTTTAAACACTGATATCTTGAATGTGAAATATAAAATAGGTATCGGAGAACAGTAAAAGGAAAGTATGCATTCTAAAAGAAATAGCAGAAGGAGCAGCATAAAATCACTGTATTATGATTATAATCGAAACTTCTTAGGAAAGACAAAAATCCAGGTGGATATAAAATTTGAGATATGCAGTGGAAAGTAAATCAAAGAACTTAAATGCTTAGCTAGGACGTGAGATACCGCAGGCGCGATTGAAATAATTAATGGCAAGAAGATAGGTAGAAAGATGAACAAAGGAAAATGTTTGGAAAGAGATTAGCAGAGCTTTAGTGCATTGTGTGAGAAAAAAAAACAAAAAACAAGCCGTGTCATTAGAAAGGGTAAAATCCCACAGAAAAGGCAAGACTAAGGTAAATTGTATTCAAGATAAAGAAGGAAATGTAAGTTGAAACGGAGGAGACTAACAAGAGATGACAAACGATGACCAATGACGGGTTCATACATGTGGTACTTCTGCAAGGTGAACAGTGAAGCTGCCCATTTTCGAAACCCGTCAGCCCTCTTTTCACCTCCACCAGGAGGTGCAGCCCTGAGGGGTTGACACACGGTTTCTAGACTGTGCCCCAATTCTTTCTTTTATCAACTTCGGTATTTCTTAGATATTTTTTTTTCTCACACGTGGAAAATTGACAAGGGACAAGGGATCTTTCCTTTCCTTGCCACTCTGAACCGGTGACATAGAAACAGT
>NC_134796.1:14259220-14266720 GCF_046742065.1 Oratosquilla oratoria | reverse complement strand
CATATTCCATGAGCATTTGAACGATGTATACGTTTCTTCATCCGTCAGTCCGTATGATGTCATTGATGACGTCACAAATGTTTTCCGATCTTAATACTTTACCTAGACTAACCTGCTTTTGCATGTAAACTCTCAAATACCATACAAACAGCGCGTAATTTCGTTTTTTCCTAAAATCTTAATAGATCAAGATGTACGGGGTGATCTAATAGAAGTGTTCAAGTGGATCAAAGGCTATAACAAGGGTGATGCAAACAAGGTCATCATAATAAAACAACAGGGCAGGACTCGCAGTAATGGGTATAAACTGGACAAATTTAGATTTAAGAAGGAAATAGGCAAGAATTGGTTTACAAATAGGGTGGTCGATGAATGGAATAAACTTAGTAACCACGTAGTAAGCGCTGAAACTATCAGTTGTTTTAAAAAACGATTAGACAACTTTATGGATGGGGACGACAGGTGGTGATGGATACGGAGCTGCCTAGTGTAGGCCTTATGGTCTTTTGCAGTCTCCTTTATTTCTTATGTTCTTATGTTCTTATGACTTTGTGACGTCACACCGATAGCGTTTTTTTTCCCGATAAAATTTCCTCTAGTGATATTATTTATCATTCTAATAATCTATCAAAACTTACACGAGAAAGACACAACATTTATGTGTTAGCATTGTAAGTTTGAAGAAAATTTGACTATTTTTCGAAATTTGCCAAATATTTGAAACCAAAAATCTTCGTCTTGAGTGATCGCACTTCAAAGTTTTCAGTAAGATGTCTGAACTTTTTCGTACAGCGTACTTTGGTTTCGTATGTTATTAATGGAATCATTTTCTAATATAACATTCTAAAAATTTCTATATACAAACTATACTCAAAGTCTTTGTTTATAATGATATTTAAATTAGAAACAATCCTTTTTCATTTACTTTAGTATCTGTTGAATGTTTAATGATTTTTTTTTTTTTTTTTTTTTTTTTTTTTTTTTTTTTTTTTTTTTTTTTTTTTTTTTTTTTTTTTTTTGTGAGAAGGTTCTGCCATCTAAGCGCCAGTTTTCTTCAAAGGCTGCGACTGCTTTCAGGTAAATTTTTGACAGCAAGATCTTTTGATTCCATTCACTTCGTCCACTTATCTTTTCCAACCCTTCTTGTAACGTGTATTAATGGTGTAATCGGATCGTGGTAGTCTTACATTTGCTCCAAAGGTGATGTAGCTACATGCCTGCTAGCGTTGGCTCCTCATCTTCTCGTAGCACCATTTTGATCACATGTATTTCCTTACATTCCCCTAACATGGTCATACTACCTTATGTTGGTCTGCCATACTCCTCCATTGAATAAAAACCCCGGCAAGTGCGCAGGTCGTCAGTAGCAGTGAAATAGTTACAACTTATCTCACTGCATTCACTGTCTCAAGAAAATATGTCCGGAACAATCTTGCATCAACACCCGTAGGTGTTATTACTTGAAGTATGCATACACACACTTCTATAACCTACATTCCCAATCAAGAGGAAAAAAATTCAGAGATGTTATATCAGAGATGTTATATCTTTTGCTTGAAATGATATATAATATGCATATCCCAGAACATGGGAATATGATCAAATAGAATGGTTTTGTGTACATTGTTTGCATTTTTCTTAATATGTATCACCTAACCAAGAAGTATAAAACATCATTGATTAGTTGCTTGAGGTTTAACTAAAGAATCACGTAGGAGCAACATATGCACACAGCAATTTTGCAATTTGAAAAGACTCGTATTTAGTTCTTATTTCATATGATATGTGCGATCTATCAACTACGTAAACGTCATTAGAATTTCTCCAGTTATCTTTTTTCTCAATCACTACCGAAGGTATCACATATAACTGCAGAAAGTAATTGTTGGCAGCCATTTCACAGAACAAGTAAACCCAGGTTCGAACGAAATTTGATTTCATTTTTTGTTGATAAATGAAATAAAGTTAAAATCTATCTGTATCTTACAAGATTTCACCCTATTTTAGTGAGGGAACATCATTAAAATGAATAGAATAGGCAGGCAGGCAGCAGAATAGGAATAGCGGACCCACTTATATCAAATGATATACTGATACCTTTACTAACACAAAGGTTTTAGGAAAGTGAATAGAATAGTCTGAACGCAAGGAGAACAAAGGTAAAAGAGTGACACTGAAACGAAAGAATTATTTCATTATTTTTGTTTTACGGAAAAAGATATAGGCCTTATGAATATATAACCCTACTCTATCTGTTGTTACACGCTTGGATAATGAGCAGACTGATTCAAGATATACCAGGAGTTATAAATACATTGCTCAACTCTCTTATCATAGAAACTATTTGTGGCCTCATTAAAGCATAACTGGAACTAATGACAGCGCCTTGTTGACACGAAATCACAAAGAAAGAAGAGGCTGAGGCTCTGTTCGCACTGCCAGTTTCAACCGCCGTGCTTTGGAACACGATGGTTCATTTATAATGTCAGTCAACGGAGTCGTTCACACACAGCCGCGCAGTTTATCCATGACTTTGTGGTGCCACCGCTAGTGTGGAGCCATTGTCGAGACTTCGCGTGGCAGAAGCAACTCAAGATTCTGACGTGGAAAACGCAGCTTTGCGAGAGTAATACGACTTGGTTCACCTTGGCATCCCGGGGTAATACATGCACAGTGATACTGCTACATGATATCGCGAAATGAGTTTCGATGAAATGAAGAAGTTCCTGATAACCAGGAGGTAAATAACAAATGTTTCACATCATAACTGCGAGAACGCAAATCTACATGATTCAGCTTTCTAGGTTCCTAAAAATAATTTCAACACTCGCAGCAAATAGTCCGCTATCCACTAACTCTTAATTTGGAGAACCTCTTGGACTGGAAATATAGGTCTGTGAATCTTCAATTGAGTCTCGCTGAGAGTTTTCTGTAAACCTATATTTAACCATATTCACAAATCATGCGAAAGCAAGCATAAAACCAGTCATCCGTACGAGTATATCTATCTATCTTAAACTTATGGAAATTCCTATTCCAGACAAGGCATCAGTCTGAAAATAAAATGTACCTTCGTACCCCTCTGTGGTTTAAAGTTGAATTTCTATTTGGGTGCTTAGAGCACCAATGCTACTAGCCTTGAAAAGCAATATCAGACAACACAGGACACCCGAATCTGACCCGTCATGTCAGAATTATGCAAATACATCCCACTTTTTTGTTACATTAATACAATTGTGTTCACAATTAGATTTTATTTTCATTCCTATTTCACGTCCTATTCACACTTTCATATTTTCTCTCCATTCTTCAAGTCATTTCTTTTTTTTTTCTTTACTTCTGTTTTCTCCCTCTTTTGATAGTTTTCTTTATTTTCCTTCCAACTTTACGTTATCCTTTTTTAATGCCTCTTTCTTTTACTTTTTTTTTTTTTTTTTTTTTACGGTGTCTACTTCTCCATCTTATCCTTCTATCCTCCTCCAGCTCATCCTTCTTTCCTCCACCTGCTACTCCTTCGTCTTTCCACCCACAACAGCCTTCTCCTTTTCTTCCCCTTCGCAAGGAATATCTTTCTATATATTTCCTTCTTGACCTCCCCATCTAACTTTATCAAACCTAACATGAGTTTTGGCGCGTCTACAGAAGTATCTAAAATGTGACAAACTGAACGAATGTAAGTACCGGGTCGTACGTGTATGAACAGGATGGGGGGATGGGGTGGCGCTGCATCACATCCCCGGCACTTCGTCCAGTTTGCCACATGTTGGAGAAGACTTACGTGGGGACGCAAACAAGTAGAATGCAGCTGCTACTACCCATCTGATCGGTAGCAGTAGAAGTCGTAGCATTCACGCCGGCGCATCTAGTCGAGTTTGCCACATGTTGACGCCATGTATGAGCATGTCCTTTACTTGACCTGACCTTCTCATCTAACCTATGCTAAGTCTAACTAAGCTAATTCATTCTAACTTGACCTAAATTAATCTAGATCTAAACCCAACCCAGTACTCAGACTCTTCAGTAATTGATTGATTTTGGTGATATTGTCACAAAATAACCCATTCTTTATTCACCTAATCTTTCGCTTTTGGTAAACTTTCCCCAATCTTTCTGCGTCATGTACTGTATGTGGGGCCTTCTCAGATTTGCGCATTTGTTCCGCGTCATTCTTTTTTTGTTCCCCATTGCCTAGTCGTCCAATCATTAATCGCTCCATTGTTTCTTCACTGGCGTTTTCAGCTTTCTATGCCTCTAGCTCCCCTTCACCTCCCCCTCCCCTTCACCTCTTTTTTCCTCTGTTCCCTTTCTTCTATTTTCTGTTTCCCTCTCTCAGTTTTTCTTCTGTTCCCCATCTTTTGCTTTCGTCCTCCACCCCTCTTCTCCTCCTTTCTTCTCCTCCAACCCCTGCTCCTCCTCGTCTTCCTCATTCTCTTCCTTCATCTCTTCATCCATTTTCTCTCCATTTCCTTTTGGACGTATCTCGTATTCTCGAGTTACTCTTAGCCATCTTAATTTTCTTGCAAACTTTACATTTCTTACTTTTTCCGACCGCATTTCCTCATGTATTTCATCCTAACAATTTCAACACGTATTTTTCACATGACACATACAGTAGTTTTTGTGTTTCTCGCTGTCCGTTTTATCTGTCTGTTTGTCTATCCGTCTCTCTTTCTGAGTCTACCTCGGCTTCTGTCTCTAGCTTTATTTGATTCAATATTGAGTTTCCATATTTGCAACACCAACTCACATATTCCATTTATCCTTATCACTCACACCTATTATCGCATTCTTATGTTACTCTTTATCTTTTCGTTATCTTTGTCATCAGCAATCTCAGTACTTCAAGGTTTTTCGTCTTAGACCAGGTTTCTTTTACCCAATGGACTTTATAGCTTTCACTCTTGATAAAATCAAACGATTCTATTCTGCTGAGTGGCTACTGAATTGAATTGTTTGGTGGTACATCATCACCAATCTCATGGAGTACAGAACAAGATTCGCAAGTGTGCATACATCCATGCAAATTCATTATTAGATTTATTGGGCATATTTCAGCTTGTGAAAATAAGGCTTTGGTATGGTGTCTATTTATATATTTTGTTCTGACTGCCGCTAAGCGATTTTATTCTGTTATGTGAATTTTCCGGCCATCACAGGATTTAATTTTTCTGACGTAATATGTCAGAGGGTTACCTTCTTTTCTGACAACGATACAATTGGACAAATTTGTCCATCATCGTACTTGCACTGCTAGGAATCGGGAGTTGGGGAAGGGGGGAATGCAGGACTCGAACCTGCGTCTCGGATAATACGAGACCAGACAGCATCTGATTAGGCCCAAGAAACTCGACCAAATTCAATACCTTATTCCCGGATTCCATTAAGCGAGATTTTAAAGACAATAAACTCGTTCAAATTTAGTTAATGTGGATTTCCAGGTGCTCACTTTTTTGCTGCAAAAAATATACGCTAAAAACTATCAAGTTTACTCGTACTTGAAATTACTTTTCAAAATTAGTTCGATTAAGGGACTGTAATACTACAATTTTATGAAGTATGTATCTGTATATTAACTGCAGATCTAACTTGTTCTAAAGTGTAGTAAAAGGCCAACAAATCTTCACTGAAATTTACATAAACATTAAGGCTACCAAACTTGGAAAATTACCAAAATTTCGTAATAATCCGCCATCAACAGCGTTTATTACGTTCTTTTTATCAAAATAAAAATAAAAACAAAAATAAATGCACGGTAATGTTGACTACATTATACCAAGCACACGACGCTACTCAAATGATTGTGGTCATGATAGTTCTGTACTGGTTAGTTGTGAATAAATGGTTGAGAGTTCTGTGATATTGTCTTACTAGCGAAAATTTGTACTAGCAGTAGTCTAATGAGCATTCCTTCGATTCTAAAGCTGTATATCTAAAGGATGTAGACCATTTAAGCTATCAATTGAATATTGAAGCCCTTTGGATAAAGGGCCTTAATGTTAAATTTTGAAATACAAAGTATTTGTGGTTTGATGCATATTGGTAAATATCGATCTAGAAAAACGAGATGTGCTTCCTATTGGTACTACGTTTTTGGTACTTATATACTCACCACATGTCTGACCTTACGTTAGAGTAGTGGTTACCTAGGGTACCTGTACCTCCAAGGGGAACGGAACCTTAAACCTGGGAGTACGAGACATGATAGCCAGTTCATGGTACTGTATATTTACTATAATAAAGCAAAGTAAAGTTTGTATCATTAATCCTTTTCATATGCTTGCATCGTATTTGTATTGGATGGGAGTACGAGAACATTTTCTGAGATATCAAGGTATACGGGCACTGAAAAAGCTCAATAATCAGTGCGTTAGAATGGGTTTAAAGGGTCTAACGGTTCGTCGAACGCGGTTCGACAGACACGTGTTTAAAGTGAAGTGTGGACGTGTGAACGGGGTACTTGGTTGTCGAACACGTTGGTTAAACCCCAAATACCCGGTTCACACGTTCATACATTACTTTAAACACGTGTCTGTCGAACCGCGTTAGACTGTGTAAACCCCCTCTTAGAGGAACTGTGGTTCGTTGCTGTTTGCTCTAGGGGTGCAGTGAAGGGGAGTCAGAGTGACACTTCATCCCCAAAATGGCGAGATGAAGGATGCAGGTGAGTGGGTTGTTTGGCGGTGGTGTACGCTTCAACTCAACCACCCTCCTTACAAACAAGATTGTAGAGCCTTTGTGAAAACGGGTGTGGGGATTGTTACCCTCTAATAAGCCTTTCAGGTAGTATTGTTATACATAAGATATCAGTTATTGATTGAAACTTTCCCTTTCCTATTCAATCTTCTCTTCATTTTTTTCCCTCGAACACTCTTCCTATCTCCTGTCTTTCCTCTTTTACCTTTATATTTATACAGGGTGTCCCAGAAGTCACGCACCATCCAGGTTTTCATAAAAATACATATGAATAGCAAGTGAAATACAGTTTTATAAAGAGAACTGATGCATGTGTCAATGTAGGAGGTGAACAATTTGAGAATCTGTTATGAGTATGATCAATAAAATTGCTATTCATGTGTATTTTTATGAAAACCTGGATAGTGCGTGACTTCTGGGACACCCTGTATATCGATAATGCTTCCCTTTTCCAGAGTTCTGTCACCTGTGTCCTCCCTATTCGTTAATCATCTTTCACATTTCCGCCTAAAAAGAAGTCATTCTGAAATTTCCTGCTAAATTTTTCTTCAAATCTCTCAGATTTTCTGTCTTTCATGAACTGTCTTCTCCTCGTATCTCCTTCGAAAACATTTTACCAAGGCATAAGGAATTAGACTAGATGTAATTCCTGCAAATGTGGATGCAGACAAAGAAAATAGTGCACTACGCTCATCGTCTAAAATAGAACATTAGCTTTGTTGTCGAGCAACAAGATAATGGAAAAAGAGTGAGTGAGGGAGGGAGGGAGGGAAAGAGGGAGAGAGAGAGAGAGAGAGAGAGAGAGAG